>NW_028261259.1:7379176-7670094 GCF_057802395.1 Ceratotherium simum simum
TAAAAAGGCAACACACAGAATGGTTGAAAAGATTTGCAAATCACATATCTGATAAGGGATTAATATCTAGCATATATAAAGAACTCTTACAAGTCAACAATAAAAAAAAACAATTTAAAAATGCACAAAGAACTTGAATAGACATTTCTCCAAACAAGTTATAAAATGGCCAGTAAACACATGAAAAGATGTTCAACATCACTAAGTATCAGGAAAATGCAAAATAAAACCACAATGAGATACATCTTCACATCAATTAGCATAGTTACTATCACAAAATCAGAAAATAACAAGTGTTGGCAAGGATGTTGAGAAATTAGACCCCTTGTGCAAGGAAGGTGAGAATATAAAACTGGAAAACAGTATGACAGTTCCTTCAAAAATTAAAAATAGAATTACCATATGATCTAGCAATTCCACTTATGGGTTCTGAAATAATAGAAAACACATTTATCAGTCTCTGCCTCCAGTTCCTGACACAGAGCTCCTAAAACTTTGTAATTTCCTAAATGATAAGAACATTAGGAGCGACTCTTATTCTAATATTTGTCTTTGACACCATACCTGACACAGAGACCATAAACCCTTGTAATTTCCCTTTTTTTTTTTTTAGGAAGATCAGCCCTGAGCTAACATCCGTGATAATCCTCCTAATTTTGCTGAGGAAGACCGGCTCTGAGCTAACATTTATTGTCAATCCTCCTCCTTTTTTTTCCCCCAAAGCCACAGTAGATAGTTGTATGTCATACTTGCATATCCTTCTAGTTGCTGTATGTAGGATGTGACCTCAGCATTGCTGGAGAAGTGGTGCATCGGTGCGTTCCCGGGATCCAAACCTGGGCTGCCAGTAGCATAGCGTGTGCACTTAACTGCTAAGCCACGGGGCCGACCTCCTTGTAATTTCCTAATTGATAAGAACACTAGGAGAAGCTTTTGTTCTATTGAGGCAACTCTGGGTGGGCTTCTGGATGGCTCCTGGATGGGGGCTGGTCACCAGGAAGATCAAGCCCTGATTAGAATCTTTGAATTTTTAGCCTAACCCCTTATCCTGCAGAGAGGGAAGGGGGGTTGGAAACTGAGTTAATAATTGATCATGCCTACATGACGGAGCCTCCATTAAAATCCCAATAGAAGGAGGTCCAGAGAGCTTCCAGGTTGACAATGACAAGGAGGGCTTGGAGAGTGGTGCACCTGGATATGGCATGAATGCTCTGTGTCCCTTCTCCATACCTTTCCCTATGCACCACTTCCATCAGGCTATTCTTGAGTCATATCCTTTTATAATAAACTGGTGATCTAGTAAATGTTTCTCTGAGTTTTGTGAGCCACTCTAGTAAATTAATCAAACCCAATGAGGAGGTTGTGGGAACCTCTGGTTTATAGCCAGTCAATCAGAAGTACAGGTAACAACCTGGGCTTGTAACTGGTATCTGAAGTTGAAGTGAGGTTGGGTGGGTGTGCAATCTTATAGGACTAAGCCCTCAACCTGTGGAATCTGATGTATCTCTGGGTTGAAAGCATCAAATTGAGTTGAATTATCTAACGACTAGCTGGCATTCCAAGAATTGCTTGTTGGAAGTGTGGGGAACCCCCCACGTGTGAAAAAAATGAATCTCAGAACACCATTTATGGGCATGCACCCAAAATGATTGAATGCAGACGCATAAAGACATAAATGTACACCCATGTTCTTAACAGCATTATTCAAAATAGCCAGAAGCTGGAAGCAAACCAGGTGTCCATCAACAGATGAAGTGACAAAAAAATGTGGTGTATACACACAGTGGAATACCATTCACCCTTAAAAAGGAAGAAATTCTGACACATGCTATGACAAGGATGATCCTTGAGGACTTTATGCTAAGTGAAATAAAGCCATCCACAAAAGGAAAAATACTGTATGATTCCACTCATATACGGTATGTACAGTACTCAAATTCAGAGGAATAGAAAGGAGAATGGTGTTTCCCAAAAGCAAGAGGGAGGAAAAAAAGTGAGTTGTTGCTTAATGAGCACAGAGTTTCAGTGCAAGGTGAAAATAGTTCTGTGGATGGTTGGAGGTTATGGCTACACAATAATGTGAATGAACTGCATGTCACTGAACTGTACACTTAAAAATGGTCAAAAAGGTCAATTTTATGTTATGCATATTTTATGATCATGTAAAAAAATTAACTGTTTTCAACAAATGAACAAACACTATCTACATGTAATAGCATGGATGAATATCACAACCAAAATGCTGCATAAAAGAAATTGTATTCAAAAGGCTATAGATTTTTTAATTCCATTTATATAAAATTCAAAAAAGAAACAGAACCGAGGTCTGGCTTCCAGTAATGGTGGAGTGGCTTGTTGAATTAACACTCTCACAGATAACAATGATAAAATCTGCATTAAATATTATATGTATTTATATAGAATCATGTATTCATATGTAATACACATATAATAAATGTGTATATGTGTGTATGTATAAACCTCTTCCGAAAGCAAGCAGAACTGAGAGGGAGTCTTCCCTTAAATGATGGGAATTGCACCAGGAGATATTTGCAAGCTTGAGTCATTTGCCTCAAAGCATTCCAAAATCTGTACATGGCACAGATGGGAAAAAATACAGTCTTACTTGTAGTGTTAGAGGATGTATTTTGGGGCTAACAGAGTAGCTGGAAAGTTAAGGGAGAAATTCTGGAAAGGAGGGAGCCACAAAGAGGAAAATCTCAAAATATGTATGTAAGTCTCCCCCCCACACACACCAAATTGGCAGATCTTTGAACAACACACATGCAGGGTAGGTCCCAGAGGGCTTAGTGTAAAAACAGCAGTTGGAAGAGGAGAGAACTGAATGAGGATTTCAGCTATGCCCACTGTAAAGGAGAGAAGATTGGAGTTTCAGTCCAGCCAAGTTAACTCCCTGCTAGAAAAATAACAACACTCTTCAAAGGAATACAATAGAATCCAGAGTCTCTATAACTATCATTCATGGTTTCCAGTACACAGTTTAAAAAATCATGAGATTTGAAGAGATGGGAAAATGTAAGCCACATATGACCAAAAGCAGGCAATAGAAACTCTCCCCAAGGTGTTGCAATTATTTGACAAGGATAAGAAAGCAGATATTATAAAGATGATCAAGGTGATATGAAAAATATTCTCATAATGAATGAACATATCTGGAAACTCAGCAGAGAAATGGAAATTACAAAAAAGAACCAAATAGGAAGATTAAATAAAATAAACGCTTTTGAGTTTACATGTACATTAGAAACAGTAAAAGAGTGCCGGCCCCGAGGCTTAGCGGTCAAGTGTGCGCGCTCCACTGGTGGCGGCCCGGGGTTCAGATCCCGGACGTGCACTGACGCACCGCTTCTCTGGTCATGCTGAGGCTGCGTCCCACATACAGCAACTAGAAGGATGTGCAGAAATGACATAGAACTATCTACTGGGGCTTTGGGGCGAAAAATAAATAAATAAAATTAAAAATAAAAGGAACAGTAGAAGAAACATGAAGATAGAGCAATAGAAATTATCCAGTCTGAACCAAAGAATGTAAAAATTTTGAAGAAAAATGAAGAGAGCCTACCTGTGAGATGATTGAGTCCCCAGCAAAGAGGGGAGAGACAGAAAAATTAAATGAGGCAGAAATGCAAGTCAATAAGTAATAGCATAAAACATCCAAAATTTGGTAGAAAATCTAAAATTTTAGATCCAAGGAAGTCAGCAAACCCAGAAAATAAAATACAAAATAAAACTACACCTGGGCACATGATAGTCAAGCTGCTAAAATCCAAAGATAAAAAGAAAATCTTGAAAGCCGTCAGGGAAATACATATATACAGGGGAAGACATTACATACAGGGAGAAATAACGTCAATGATGGATGATATATTATCAAAAGCAAAAGAGACAAATCAACAACAAAATTACATCTTTCAAGTGTAGAAAGAAAACCCAAAAGTCAACACAGGATTCTATATTTAGCAGATCTCACTTTCAAAAAGGAAGCAGAAGCCACAATAGTATTCTGCACACCTATTAGGTGGCTGAAATAAAAAATAAAATTGCAAATATCAAGTATTGGTGAGGACAAGGAGCAACTAGAACTGGGAATGCAACATGATAGTTGCATTCGGATAATGGTTTAGCAGGTTCTTATAAAGTTAAACATGCACTTATTATATGACTAAGATATCCCACTCCTAGGGATTTACTTAAGCAAATTGAAAACTAATGTTTAAATAAAAATCTTTGGCTGAATCTTCATAATCATGTTATTCATAATTGTCACCAGCTGGAAATAAACTAAATGTCCTTCATTAGGTGAATGAAAAAAGAAACTATGGTGAATTGGGACATTAGAATACTACTTGGCAATAAAAAGGATAAACTCTTGATTCACACAACAACATGGATGAATCTTGGCTGCATTTCTCTAAGTGAAGGAAGCCCAATTCAAAAGGCTGTACAGTATATGATTTCATTTGTATGACTTTCTAGAAAAGTCAGCATTACAGAGATGAAAAATGATCAGTGGTTACCAAGGGATGGAATGGGGGAAGGGGTTGACTACACAGGGACAGTATGAGAGAATTTTGGGGCGTGAAAAAAACAGCTCTGTATGCTACTGTGGAGGTGGAAAATGACCATAAAGTTGTCAAAACCCACAGAACTGTACACTACAAAGAGTGAATTTTACTCTGCAAATTTTAAAAATCAATCAGGATGCTGGGGAACTCAGATGAAATGCAGTGACAAATGAATCTCACTGTATTACAAGCATGTGACATAGCCACACATAATGGGTGGGGATGAAAGGTCCTGACCTAAGTTACTTTGGAAGACAGTGTTTTGACGGGATACTGTAAAACTAAAGTACTGTACACAAACACTGTACGCTAGGTGGTAAATTTGTTTTTCATAAGGGTACGGATTAGCAATTCTGAAACTAGTTGACACATTAGTAAATATATTGTAGCTAACTGGAGTTAAGTTTCTCATTGTTGGTGAAAGAAGTTAAAAATAAACAAAATGAGAATGCTAGAATAAACTCTGTGATGCTGGATAGGAGTTGGAAGTATCAGTATGAATCCATGTCACTTCTAATATATCTATCCAGATAGATGGATAGATTGATAGATCAATAGATAGATGTGCATACCTGAGTTTATATTCATACATATATTTCCAGGCTCTGCTGAGAGGGTCCAGAAGCAGTGACACCCTAGTATCAATGAGCACACTTAGCTCCCAGATATTGTTTTCTAAATATCATTCTCCAATAAAAAGAACCAGGTTTCCTTGGAGAAATGGCTAATTCTATGGCTGGAGATGGAAAATACAATATGAGCCTGGACCATCTTGTAGTGCCAGAAAGTAGAAAAGTGCTTTAAATAAAACACAGCAAATGATGAGATGTGTCAAAAGGAATCAATCTGAAAGATTTCTCAATGGCTCAAGCTGGAAAACTGTGAGCAACATAATAAATAATGGTAGCATTGCATTATTACACAGAGAATAAAATAAATATCCATGAGTGTGTACTGACATAAAATAAGAAAGGAAGAAAGAAAGAGGAATAAAAAAGAATAAGAGAAAGTAGGAAGAAGGAAGGGAGAGAGAGGGAGGGAATTTTCCTCACAGAATTCCAAATAATAAATATGGCTGGATAGCATGAAATAGAAAATCGCCACTAGAACACCACAGTAATAACTATTGTGGGTTAGGCTGACTGATGAATGCAAAAACTGTGGGTGAAACTTAAAAAAAGAAAAATACATTTGCAGAGCCTCAAATCATCTGCCTCAAAATACATAACGTTTTTCTGTTAATTTCTTTAAAAGACCTATGACTATTGAAAGCAAAAATTATAACACTGTATTGTGGGATTTATAACAAGGGAAGATGCAAAATTTATGACAACAATAGCACAAAGGACAGACAGAAGTAAATGGAACTGTTCTGTAGCAAGTCTTCCATATTTTACATTGATTAAACTGGTGCAGTATTAAGTCTAGGTAGGCTGTGATATGTTAAAGATGCATATTGTAATCTGGACCAACCACTAAAAAATGCAAAATTGTGTCACTTAAATGCTAATAAAGGAATTAAACAGCATACAAAAAGGGTTTCTACAAAAATGTTCACAGGAGATGACCTGCACATCCCCAGGAGGAAGATGAGCCCACTGCGGGGCATCCTCAGAGCAGAACACCCTCAGCCGTACCGAGGAGCAAACACTGACACACACATGTTGGGAGAGATTCATCAACCTCGTGTCGAGGGAAGCAAGGTGGACAGAAAACAATACACGTGGGATGATTTCAGCCAAGATGAACCTATGCTGAAAAAACCAGAACAGTGGTTGCCTCGGGGGAAGGAAAAAAATTGCCTAGGAAGGAACAGGAAGGAGTTTTCTGGGGGTGATGGAAATATCCTATTCTTAAAGGGGTGAAGGTTATATGGGCATGTTTATTTGCCAAAAATGTAAGGTTGAGATTTGTGCCTTTCAGTGTGCGTACTTCTTACCCCCCACACACACAAAGGACTAAAAGAATAATAAAGTGAGGTGGGAATGGGATGGAGTGTGGAAGAAACAAAAATGGCAGATGATTAGTAGTTGTTGAAGCTGGGTGACAAGCCTACTATGCTGTTTTGTTTATTTTGTATATTGTTTAAATTGTTCTGTAATAAAACACTTGTATAAGAAGACAAACTCGATATATAGTGTTCGCTGGTAAGATGTCAGTTACCTTTGGGGAGGAAGGAGGGAGAAAGGGATTGTCGGGGCCTGAGTGAAGCTGGTGCTAGTTCTTGGTCACACAAGTGTGTTCACTTTGTAATAATTCTTTGAGGTTTACATGGATGACTTCTGCGTATATTTCTATATGCATGTTATACATCAATAAACATTTTAAATCCGGCATATTTGCAAAATGATCCTAACTCAATATCTCAGAATAACAGCAGTGTTTTGTTTTAAAGTGGAACACGTTCACTCACGATATCATCAGATGGATTTTAATACTCCCAAGTATCTATTAATGCCCTCACCCTTGAGTGGCCCCCCTGGGTCGTTCCATTTTTGCCTCAATTTGGCAAGTGACATGGCTTTCAGTTTTTATGATGGGTATGGGCCCTTAAGGTGGGTGGGTTCCAAGGGGAGGATCTCTGCAGCGACCCTGATCACGAGGTCCAGAGGGAGGATCATGGCAGGCTGGATGGAGGGGATGGTAGGACAGATGGCCTTGAAAAGGCAAATTCCAGGATCTCATGCACCCAGTATTTCCATTTTAGATATTGAATTTACATTTCAAATACTGGCCAGGGAGCTTCCACCAGGGCTGAAAGGATCCTCAGCAATAGCCAGGCTGGTGAGCCCCACACCTACGTGAGTACTGGCCTCAAAGGATGCAGCCCAACCACACATCACATACTCTGGGGGATGGACAAGGCATGGAGAGTTGGCATCATATAGAGAAGAGGCGGGGTAGAAGGTGGGATGTAGAAGCAGAGGGGAGTGGGCCAGGGGTGGAGGGACAGGTGGGAGTTGGGTCCCCTAGCTGTGCATGCTGGGTGCTTTTGTCTCAACCATTCCCAGCTGGGAGCTTGAAGGACTGCAGAACTACAACTCCCAAGATGCTCTGGGCACGGGGCGGTGCCTAGCCCTGGGGTGAGGAGCAGGGCAGTGAAGGCTTGCCTGAGGGCCAAACAGCCATTGACGCAGGTCTCTGGTCCTGCACCAGCTCAAACTGGACTGAGTCCCAGAGGGATGTGACTGGACGAGAGGGACCAGGGAGTTAGGGTGTGGCAGCTGCATGGGCAGCCGCCAGCCTGCAGCGTGCAACTGCTTTTGTCCAAAATTAAAGCTGGACTCACGCCTCTTCCCCACCGCCTCCCTCCTTTGCTTGATTCCTCCTCCCCCCTGTGTGCCTGTGGGTGTTTCCACAGCCTCCTACCTAGTCCAGGGCCAGGTGCTTCTCTAAACTGCTTATGGGAACTGGTTTGATATCCCAGAAACTTTCCAGTTTGCCTGCTGCCCTCAGCCTTCTCCAGCCAAAGTGCCATCATTTCATCAGCTTTTGGGAGACATTCGCCCTTGTGGCCCCTCTTGCAAGCACAACTTAAGAGTTTGCAGGGTGGTAACATCGGCTGTTGCTTGCCTTTTTTGCAGATGTGGAAGTTGAGGCATCTGTGAGGTTAATCACTGTTTTCCCCAGGATCCGCTAAGAGCAGAGGAGAACAAATCAATTCCCAGGCAAGTATGTAGTAGGCCGTTTTCACCAACCCATTCCAGTGCAGAGGCCTCCGAAACAACATCCTTAAGATCAGAACAGCTTAAGTATTTTGCTCTTTAGATTGATCACCTAATCTCAGCTCAGGCCTGAGTGGCCAGTCTCTCAGGGACAGGGGTGGCGACTCTGATCCCTCAGGAAGAGACCGGTGGTCCAGCTTTGGGAAAGGGATGTTCATGGTAGACAGCACCTCGGCAGCATTTGAAACCCGTCAGCTTTAACACCTCTGCTTTGGATTCCGGGAAGCTTCCCGGATAAACACGCCTAGGGATAGTCAGATGTACCGTATTCTTTAAAAATTGATTACAGCAGTGAAAAGAGCAGAACATAAAATATCTTGCTCATTTTCAAAAGATAAAATGCAAGCAAGACTATCTTGTTAATTTTTTTCTGCTCATTCTCTTGGCTGTACTGTACACTTGAATGCAGAAACAAAAAACTTGAATTGCCATATTCTTTTTTCCTGAGATTGGTAAATTAACTTAAAAGTCTTATTGAAACCTGTGGAGGAATGATTAGCAGTTTTCCTGATTTATGTCATCCTTAAAAGTCTGGGCGTTGATCTAAATGAAAACAAGTCCTTGTTTATATCAAACACCCCAATAGGTTACATTTCCGATTCCTGAATGTGGAATATTATCAAAACAACTGGAAAACCTGGTCATGGAAACTAGACCCTGTCACTTTGTCAAGAATTTGCCGCTTTATGAATAACTGACACATGAATTCTTTAACATTTTTGTAAAGAAAGGATGAGAAACACTGCAGTGTCTCTGAATGTGGCAAGATGGGGAATTATCGTTAGACCACATCCTCGGGTTCTTCTTTCCTGTTCAACAGGCCCAGGTGATAGTCCGTGTAGTCAGGTGCAGCGCCGCTCCCCCAGCCCCCAGTGTTCCATCCTACTCTGGCCTGTGACCTCTTCAGGGGGTTCTGATGACACTCGTCCACAAGTGTTGGAAGGAGACATTGTGACATGAGGATATTCCTCATCTTGAAACAAGGATTAGTTGAGAGGAAAGTCTCTGGATCTGTGTGTTCCGATGCACTGCTGTTGGGGTGTGGCTTCAGTGACCACTGTACTCCCAGCAGTCCCCACAATGGCTGCCTCAGACATTTGATCATCTAGTGCAACCACATCAGCTGTTGACAGAGCTGGGCGCTCGTCGTGGTGAAGTGTCTTCCATCAGATTTTGTGGCTCTGACCCTCCTGTGCTTACCCCCTTCCCATTCCTAACTGCTGCATTGATTGCTTTGTAGTTGTTTCCTAGGAGCCACTGTGTGTAACTGGATTTCACAGTGTCTTTAGGGACCCACCCTCACTACACGAGTCACTGTACAACAGCCACTTATCCTGGTGTAGCCCATGATCGTCCTCTAAAGTGGAGTTGTGAAGAACCCTGCTTACTCAGAACTCCTTTCATTCTCATGCTGCTGGGGCTGCTTATGAAGCTGGGCATCTCGTCTTTGGTCTCATCACATTATTCTTTCCATCGATTTTTCTGAAGTCGGATACGACTTTGTCAATTATGTGACACTGGCTATCACAGGCACTTCTATGTATCTTCCCCAATAGCTCTGTGAAGTAGGCCTGTGATCCCCATTTTACATAGGGGACACTGAGGCTCAGAGAGGTCGAGTAGCTTCCTTCACACAGTTCTTGGTGCATTTTGAGTCTCCACCTGCAACTCTGTCTCTCAGGTGTGTGCACTTAGCTGGTGTTTCACTTTGTCCCTCTCTGCCAGGTGCCCCAAAGGCACACGGCCCATCCTGAGTCCATTGTCTGATTGTTGGCAGTCACCCTGCACAAACAGGCCCTGGGTGGGGAGTGGACTAGCAGGGCGTGGTCGTCCGGCCTACCCTGGGCAGAGTCTAGGTTTATTGCAAGAGCTGGGGTAGTGGAAGATACTGACCTTCACTCACCTGCAAGGTTTCTTATGTAGAAATACTCCACTGACTTTTTGCAGGTGTTATGTCTTTTTGTCTTCATTGCTCTTGTGGGCTTTCTCCTACAGTCCGTGCTGTGCAGTAACATAGAGTACAGAGACTAGTGAACATAATACTGTTGCCCTGCACCAAACGGTCACATCACTCATTTTTCTAATTATGAAAGAATTACATACTTTGTAAAAAAACTCAAATTACACAGATCTATGTAGAGTAAAGAGAAACCTTCCCCTTCCATCCCCTTCCCTGCAAACTCACTCCCCTACTCAGAAGGAACTATTGTTAAGAGGTTGCAGCTTATTATTCTGGACATTTCCAATGAATTTATAAATACACATAAAGTTTTTTTAACATAAATTACATAACTACATCGTTTTTCAACTTGCTGTTTCCCAAACCATATATCATAGATGTCTCTTCTTATCAGTGCACGTCACTCTAACTTAGCTTTTTAGAAGTTTTAGAGCTACTCCAAAGAAGAGGAATACCATGATCTGTTTATTTCTTCTTTGATAGAGATGGGGTTATTTCCAGTTTCACTATTATACATAATGTTGCAGTAAGATCCTTGTATGGAATTTATTACACTGTTATTCAACTGCTCAATTTGCTTTGTTCCTTTTTAGTCAGAGACTATGATATATTTGTAACAATTTTATGGGAATTATGTTATAGGGAAATTAATTTTATCTCTGAATCAAGACATTTATGGAGAAACTGGACTTCAAGGTCATCTATCTCAGTAATCTGGAGAAAAATCATGAAACTTAGAAGGTATTATGCTTGCTGCATCACATTCTAACAAGTCAAGTTAACAATTTAAAGTTGAATGTTTGGGCTGGCCTGGTGGCGCAAGCAGTTAATTGCGCGTGCTCCACTGCGGCGGCCCGTGGTTCGTGGGTTCGGATCCCGGGCACTCACGGACGCACAGCTTGTCAAGCCATGCTGTGGCGGCGTCCCATATAAAGTGGAGGAAGATGGGCATGGATGTTAGCCCACGGCCAGTTTTCCTCAACAAAAAGAGGAGGATTGTCATATGCTACCTCAGGGCTGATCTTCCTCACAAAACAAAAATAAAAAAAAATAAATAAAGTTGAATGTTAGTATAGCCTCTACAGTCTTTGTTCACAAGAAGGATGACTTTTTCTTGTCTTGAAAACTTCTGACTCCAGGGGCTCTGAGTTTGGCTTCACAGAGGATAAGATGTTGGTGTTGTATCTGTTTATCTTCAGCTGTAGGCTGCATCATCTAAAGATCATAGAATTGAACATGGTCCAATCGATATATACGATTTGGGTCAAAAATTCAAAGTAATGAACCCAAGATAGGAATCTATAACTTTGGTTCTTAATGAAGAATTTCCTTTGATATCCTCAAGTCTCTGTGATTACTAGTAAAAACTCACCTATGGGTGAAGAGATATGGTTCTGCTGGCAATGTCTGGCTTGAACATCCATAGTTAGGGCTTCCACATCCCAAGTAGATTAGACTTGACCTCTCTACGACCTCTGCCCTTGTTCTTTGACCTGGGAAAAATAAGAACTTAAAAAAACTGTTGTGAGTTGAGTCAAGATGGCAGCGTAAGCAGACTCGGAACTCACCTCCTCCCGTGGACACAGCCAATTTACAACTACTCGTAGAAAAATTACCCCTGAGATAGAACTGAAAACTGGATGAGAGGATCTCCTGCAACAACGGCCAATCCTAACTGAGGTGGAGGAGGCAGAGACTCCCTTCTGGAGAGAAAAAATGCCGCCTTCATAAGCCACCAGCTTCCAGGCTGCCCGGAGCAGCTCACAGGTACGCACCCTCCCTGGAGGCGCGGGGCCCTGAGCCAGGAGCGCCCCCGCTGTGGACATATTGTGGACCCAGCACAATAGAGACCAGCGGCCTAATATCTGACTGTGCCTGCTACTAAAACACTGGGGAGCACCCCCAGAAAACCTGGTTCACAAAGAAACTAAAACTGGCTCTTAAAGGGCCCGCAAACAAACTCACCCATTTCAGGAAGCATCCTAAAATCACCAGAAAGAAAGGTGTACAGTGCTTTGGTGACAAGAGACTCACCTAATAGGCCCTGAGTACATCTTGGTGAGGGGTGAGACCTCTCCAGGGACTGGGACATTGGCGGTGGCCATTGTTGTGGCCTGGTCTGGGCGTGCTGACACAGACGCCATTGGAGTTCTCCCTGAGGCCTGCTAGCCCAGGGTCTGACCCACCCGCTAGAGCACCGATTTAATCCAGCTCAGCCAGGGCAGGCAGCCCACCCTAGAGACTGGCCCCACCCAACAACAAGCCCTCAGGCAATTTGTGGGCCTGCATATGTTGGTGACTGGATCCTCTGCAGCCTGGTAACTGAGCCCACTTCAGAAGGGCAGGGCGTGCACAAGGAGCGGGTGGAGAGTGTGGGGCGGTGGCAGAGTGTGTGGGGCTCCCGCCGTGGAGAGACTGGGTCCGCTTGGGGAGGTCGGGGCGCTCACACGGGGCAGGACTGTGTTGACTGTGTGTGTGGACCTGTGGGCGGCAGGGCTTCTCAGTTGCAGAAGACTTGTACTTCTCAAAGACCCACATAGGGGGTTTGCCCCACCTTCCAAAGCCTGAACAATTGGGTGCTCCTGTGCCTGAGGCCAGCCCCACCCAGCTGCAATCCACAGAGAGCTGACAAGAGACCTAATAGGCTAGAGGCTTACAGGAATTGTAAGGCCCTGAGCCTAAAACCCAGCCACTGTGGGGGCCTACTCACTTAAAAGAGATACTGCAACACAAATGTGGTATTAGAACTTGCAGTTAACTGTGCTGGGGCTCCCCACACCTGATAAAGAGACTGAAGTGCCCACAACAACTACAAGCAGCTGAGCATTACAACAGCTGGCCAGGAGCATAACTCAACCTCCCTGGGCACCTACCTGGAGAGCAAACAGGCCACAGCAGAAGGATACACGTAGCCCACATAGGGGTCACCCCTGGAACATTGAGAACTGAGGGAAGCACACTGGAAGCCTCCTAAGCCATCACTTACATAAGGTCACCTATCCAAGAGCAGGAGACGTAGCTGACTTACCTAATATATAGACACAAGCACAGGGAAAGAGGCAAAATGAAGAGGCAAAAGAATACATTCCAAGTAAAGGAACAGGACAAAACCCCAGAAAAGGAACTAAGTGAAACAGAAATGAGCAACCTACCTGACAGAGAGTTCAAACTAAGAGTGTTAAGGATGCTCACTGATCTGGGGAGAAGAATAGATGAACTCAGTGAGAATGTCAACAAAGTAATGGAAGATAAAAAAAGAACCAATCAAAAATGAAGAATACAATACTGGAAATGAAAAATTCATTAGAGGGACTCAAAAGCAGAGTACAGGATACAGAAGAACGGATCTGTGAGCTGGACGAAAGACTAGAAGAAATTAGACGAGGTGAACAGGTAAAAGAGAAAAGAATTAAAAAGACTGAGGACAGTCTAAGGGACATCTGGGACAACATCAAGCGCACTAACATCTGTGTTATAGGTGTCCCAGAAGGAGAAGAGCGAGACAAGGGGGCAGAGAATATATTTCAAGAAATAATAGATGAAAACTTCCCTAACCTAAGGAAGGAAACAGACATCCAGGTACAGGAAGCACAGAGAGCCCCAAACAAGATAAACCCAAAGAGGCCCACACTAAGACACATCATAATCAAAATGTCCAGAATTAAAGATAAAGAGAGAATCCTAAAAGCCGCAAGAGAATGTCAAGTTACATACAAAGGAAACCCCATAAGGCTATCAGCTGACTTCTCTGCAGAAACCTTACAGGCTAGAAGAGAATGGCACGATATATTTAAAGTGCTAAAAGGAAAAAACTTACAGCCAAGAATACTCTACCCAGCAAGGTTATCATTCAAAATGGAAGGAGAGATCAAAATTTTCCCAGACAAGCAAAAATTAAAGGAGTTTGTCACCAAGAAACCAGTGCTACAAGAAATGTTAAAGGGACTGATTTAAGGGGAAAAGAAAAGACCACAAATAGGAAAAATTATCTATTTCCATGATTAGAAAGTAATAGATAAAATGCACAACAAAGAGGTTAGATATGATATCAAAAACATGAGGGAGGAGGGGAGTTAAAGAGTACAGCTTTCAGACAGAGGTCAAACTAAAGTGACCATCAATTCTGTATAGTAGAAGAAAGGAACAGAGAAGGACTACTAAAACACTGAGAAAAAAAAGTTAAAAAATGGCAGTAAGTACATACTTATCAATAGCTACTTTAAACATCAATGGACTAAATGCTCCAATTAAAAGGCATAGGGTGGCTGACTGGATAAAAAAACAAGACCCATATATATGCTGCATACAAGAGACACACTTCAGACCTAAAGACACTCACAAACTGAAAGTGAAGGGATGGAAAAAGATACTCCACGCAAATGGCAATGAAAAGAAAGCTGGGGTAGCAGTACTCGTATCAGACAAAATAGACTTTAAAACAAAAAGTGTAAAAAGAGACAAAGAAGGGCATTACATAATGATCAAGGGAACGATCCAACAAGAGGATATAACACTTGTAAATATCTACGCACCCAATGTAGGTGCACCTAATTATATAAAGCAATTATTAACAGACATAAAAACAGAAATAGACAGTAACACAATAAGAGTAGGGGACTTTAACACTCCACTTACACCAATGGATAGATCATCCAAACAGAAGACCAATGAGGAAACATTGGCCTTAAACGACACACTACAACAGATGGACCTAGTAGATATATACAGAGCATTCCATCCAAAAACCGAAGAATACACGTTCTTTTCAACTGCACATGGAACATTCTCCAGGATTGATCACATATTAGGCCACAAAACAAGTCTCCATAAATTTAAGAAGATTGAAATTATACCAAGCATCTTTTCTAACCACAACGGTATGAAACTAGAAATCACCTATAGGAAGAAAATCAGAAAAGCCACAAATACGTGGACATTAAACAAAATGCTACTGAACAACGACTGGGTTAACGAAGAAATCAAAGAAGAAATCAAAAAATACCTGGAGACAAATGAAAATGAAAATACGACATGCCAGAATTTATGGGATACAGCAAAAGCGGTTCTAAGAGGGAAGTTTATAGCGATACAGGCCTATCTCAACAAACAAGAAAAATCTCAAATAAACAATCTAACAATGCACCTGAAGGAACTGGAGAAAGAAGAACAAACCAAGCCCAAAATCAGTAGAAGAAGGGAAATAATAAAAATCAGAGCAGAAGTAAATGAAATAGAGACCAAAAAAACAATAGAAAAAATTAATAAAACCAAGAGCTGGTTCTTTGAAAAGATCAACAAAATTGACAAACCTTTAGCTAGACTCACCAAGAAAAAAAGAGAGAAGGCACAAATAAGTAAAATCAGAAATGAAAGAGGAGAGGTTACAACAGACACCTCAGAAATACAAAAGATTATAAGAGAATACTATGAAAAGCTATATGCCAACCAATTCGACAATCTGGAAGAAATGGATAAATTCTTAGAATCATACAACCTTCCAAAACTTGATCAAGAAGAAGTAGAGAATTTGAATAGACCAATCACCAGTAAGGAGATCGAAACAGTAATCACAAACCTCCCCAAAAATAAAAGTCCAGGACCAGATGGCTTCCCTGGTGAATTCTCCCACACATTCAAAGAAGACTTAATACCTATCCTTCTCAAACTCTTCCAAAAAATTGAGGAGGGGGGGAAGCCCCCTAACTCATTCTATGAAGCTGACATTACCCTGATACCAAAACCAGACAAGGACAACACAAAAAAAGAAAATTACAGGCCAATATCACTGATGAACATCGATGCAAAAATCCTCAATAAAATACTAGCAAATCGCATACAACAATACGTCAAAAAGATTATACACCATGATCAAGTGGGATTTATTCCAGGGAGGCAGGGCTGGTTTAACATTCGCAAATCAATCAAGGTAATACACCACATTAATAAAATGAAGAATAAAAATCACATGATCATCTCAATAGATGCAGAGAAAGCATTTGACAAGATACAGCATCCATTTATGATAAAAACTCTGAGTAAAATGGGCATAGAAGGAAAGTACCTCAACATAATACAGACCATATATGAGAAACCCACAGCTAATATCATCCTCAATGGTGAAAAACTGAAAGCCATCCCTCTAAGAACAGGAACCAGACAAGGATGCCCACTCTCACCACTCCTATTTAACATAGTACTGGAAGTCCTAGCCAGAGCAATCAGGCAAGAGAAAGAAATAAAAGGGATCCAAATTGGAAAGGAAGAAGTGAAACTGTCACTATTTGCAGATGACATTATTTTATATATAGAAAACCCTAAAGAATCCACCAGAAAACTTTTAGAAGTAATAAACGAATATGGTAAAGTTGCAGGATACAAAATCAACATACAAAAATCAGTTGCATTTCTGTACACTAACAACGAAGTAGCAGAAAGAGAAATTAAGAATACCATCCCATTTACAATTGCAACAAAAAGAATAAAATACCTAGGAATAAACTTAACCAAAGAGGTGAAAGATCTGTACACCGAAAACTATAAAACATTTCTGAAAGAAATTGAAGAAGACACAAAGCAATGGAAAGATATTCCGTGCTCTTGGATTGGAAGAATTAACATAGTTAAGATATCCATACTTCCTAAAGTCATCTATAGATTCAATGCAATCCCTATCAATGTTCCAACAACATTTTTCACAGAAATAGAACAAAGAATCCTAAAATTTATATGGAACAACAAAAGACCCCGAATAGCTAAAGCAATCCTGAGAAAAAAGAACAAAGCTGGAGGTATCACACTCCCTGATTTCAAAATATACTACAAAGCTGTACTAACCAAAACAGCATGGTACTGGCACAAAAACAGGCACACAGATCAATGGAATAGAATCAAAAGCCCAGAAATAAACCCACACTTCTATGGACAACTAATCTTTGACAAAGGAGCCAAGAACATACAATGGGGAAAAGAAAGTCTCTTCAACAAATGGTGTTGGGAAAACTGGATAGCCATATGCAAAAAAAATGAAAGTAGACCCTTACCTTACACCATACACAAAAATTAACTCCAAATGGCTTACAGACTTGAATGTAAGACCTGAAACTGTGAAACTTCTAGAAGAAAACATAGGCAGTACGCTCTTCGACGTCAGTCTTAGCAACATCTTCTCAAACACCACGTCTGACCGGGCAAGAGAAACAATAGAAAAAATAAACAAATGGCACTACATCAAACTAAAAATCTTCTGCACAGCAAAGGAAACCATCAACAAAACAAAAAGACAACCTAACAATTGGGAGAAGATATTTGCAAACCATACTTCTGATAAGGGCTTAATCTCCAAAATCTATAAAGAACTCATGCATCTTACCAACAAAAAAACTACCAACCCTATTAAAAAATGGGCAAAGGACCTGAACAGACATTTCTCCAAAGAAGATATACAGATGGCCAGCAGACACATGAAAAGATATTCAAAAGCACTAACTATCAGGGAAATGCAAATCAAAACTCCAATGAGATATCACCTCACGCCCGTCAGAATGGCTATAATTAACAAGACAGGAAACAACATGTGTTGGAGAGGATGTGGAGAGAAGGGAACTCTCATACACTGCTGGTGGGAGTGCACACTGGTGCAGCCATTATGGAAAACAGTATGGAGATTCCTCAAAAAATCAAGGATAGAACTACCATATGATCCAGCCATCCCATTGCTGGGTATTTATCCAAAGAACTTGAAAACACCAATTTGTAAAGGTACATGCACCCATGTGATCATTGCAGCGTTATTCACAATAGCCAAGACTTGGAAGCAACCTAAGTGCCCATAAGCGACGAATGGATAAAGAAGCTGTGGTATATATACACAATGGAATACTACTCAGCCGTAAGAAACGATGAAATCCAGCCATTTGTGACATCATGGATGGACATTGAGGGTATAATGCAAAGTGAAATAAGTCAGAGGGAGAAGGTCAAATACCGCATGATTTCCTTCATTAAGTAGTAGATAATAACAACAATAAATAGACACATAGGGACAGAGATTGTATTGGTGGTTACCAGAGGGGAAGGGGGGAGGGAGGAGGGTGAAAGGGATAATTGGGTACATGTGTGTGGTGATGGGTTGTAATTAGTATTTTGGTGGTGAACATGATGTAATCTATGCAGAAATAGAAGTACAATGATGTACACCTGAAATTTTTACAATGTTATAAACCAATGTTACTGCAATAAACAAAAAATTAAAAAAAAAAAAACTGTTGTTACTAACACTGAATGCTAGAAATGCCCATTAAAGGGTAAGTTTGATTTGGTAAACCAAAGGGAGTACATGCATAACAAAGTCTTTAATATCTATGAAATTACAAAAAGTTCTAATTTTTTTAAATGTAACTCTATTTTTGCAACAATGCAAAATGTAAATACGATTGAAATATCCCTCTGTCCATTTCTTAAGTTGTTTCCATTGATTTGATGGATTTATCCTCTAATCAAGATTCCAAGTGTGAAAGAACATCTTGGTCTTTCAAAGAAAAGAAGCCATTGATATTTGATTTTCTTTTAGCTCGGCATCCTACAGGTTTGAGGTATAAATGATCATGTAATGATACACTGATTCTGAAATCTAATTGTTAATTAGAGGGGTGTAAGGGATGATTGATGGTGGTTCATCCCCATGGTCTGGGGTATTGTACACATGGACGTGTAAACACGATTCAGGTAGCTGCTTCAGCCCCGTGACATCCCTGAGAACCATAGTGCAGGATGATCTAGGGACACAGCCCTTTGCCTCGATCTCCTGGGTTACATGTAGATCCAGGGCTCATGACAGTGGCTTCAGAGCAGCTAACTTTTGTCTATTTCTCCCCTTCCTTCTCTCCAGCTTATCTGAAACAGTCCTGACTATCATGTTTTAAAGTAAGACCAATTATAGTTATTTACATGAGCTTCTTGTTCATTATTGCAGGGTAATAATCAGGGATACCATTAAATATCATTTAATCTACCTAATTAAATTTGTTGTATCTTTTAATAGATTAGAACACTAAAGTTAGTTCAGAGTTTAATATGCACCAAGTGTGTTAATCTGCTTACAACTGCCATGTGCCTCACTCCTCTTAGAAGTGTATCTTTGGCCCATTACAAGATTTTAATGACTCAAGTCATCATAAATTAAGATAATGCACTGTCTTTTTGATGACCGGGAGGCACATGGGTCCGTTTTGGAAATATGCCCATCTGTCTTTGCTCCCCATGGGAAGTTTCGGGTCACTAGGTGTCCAGATGGCTTGCACAAGCCCTAGGTCTGTAATAGCTTAGTGTCTCTCCTTCTACTTGGGGTAGAAATAAAAGAGGTCAGAGAGACTTATTAAAGTTTTGGTTGCATGAAGTCTTCTATGAAGACCATCCATGCATATTGTTCTGGATAGCTCTCTGTTCCTAAGACTACTAGTAATTTTAAGGGCTTGTCAGGAACTGTGAAAGGTCTGATGTTTTACCTTACCTGCAAACCAATAAGTTAGCCTACAATGGTCTTACAGATGCTTGCAAAATTCACGAGTCCCATGCGTCAGAGACACAGAACTTAATGACACAACAATAGCAGTGGCCAGAGTATCAGCATTTGCACCGGTTCACTAAACCCCACTTCCTACAGGGTGATACACAGTGGGCCAGGTGACATGCAAAGGGTTGCAAGATCTCAGAGCCTAAGGAATTCAAATCATTGATAACGGGCAGGATGTCTGCTATCCTTTGCCCTGGGGGGGGTGTTAGTTTTATTATACTGGGCAGTAAGCAAGCCTGCCCTTTGCTCCAGAGGAGGCCACTATTTCTATCTTCCAAGTCTGACAGCTCTACACACATCCTTGAAAAGATAGCCTGGTTTTACTGGCTTTCAAAGATAAGCTTGAATGAGATTTGATCATCATTCAGTTCTTCTGTTTCCTTTATTGAGATTGTGTAAATATGCTCTTTTCTCTGTAAAGTTCACTAACTTTATTCATACATAAGAGATGCTTTTATTTTTATTTATTAAGTTGAAATTTTCTTATTAGAGAAAATGATGAAACTATTATGGGTTGGATGTGAAAGTATGTTTTTCCAGGAAAAATGTGAAAGTAGATCGGTGCTCGCAGAACTTTGCCAGAAGGAGCTGATAGCAACTTAAATGATTTTAATTTGAATACTGTTTTGTACAACTTTCTTCCATCTTACATCATCCTCTCTGCTTCCTGTAATTCCCATATGGGAATGGTGCAGTTTCAGAGATTCACTGAACTCATATACAGTATTCAAATGGTTTTGTCTGTTGTGTTTTTTTAATTGAGATAAAGTTGACATACAACATTAAATTAATTTCAGCAGTAAGACATAATGATTCAATGTTTGTATATATGTTGAAATGATCACCACAATAAGTCCAGTTAACATCCGTCCCCATATAGAGTTACAAATTTTTTCTCTTGTGATGAGGACATGGCATATTTCAAGTTACAGAAGAATCAACGATGATGTCATACTTTTCCATATACAGCTTGATGAATTTGGACATAAGCATACACCCTTGAGACTGTCACCACCATCAAGGCCACACACATATCCATCATCTCCCAAAGTTTTCTCTCACCTCCTTTATTACTATTATTCTCTGGGAAGAACTCTTAATATCTACTCTATTAGCAAATGTAACGCATGCAATGCAGTCTTGTTAGCTGTAGGCACTATGTCGTATCCTAGATTTCCAGAACTTATTTATCTTGATAACTGAAACTTTGTTTCTTTGAATATCAGCTCCCCATTTCTCCATCTCCCCAGCCCCTGGCAACCACCATTCTAACCTCTGCTTGTGTGAGTTTGACTATTTTAGATTCCACATATAAGCGAGTATTTGTCTTCCTCTGTCTGCCTTATTTCACTTAGCACAATGTCTTCTAGGTGCATTCATGTTGTCAAAAACAGCAGCAATTCCTTCTTTTTTCAATGTTGACGAATATTCCATTTCTTTATCCATTCATCCATCAGTGACGTTTAGGTTACTTCCATATCTTGGCTATTGTGAATTTGCTGCAATGAACATTAGAGGGCAGGTATCTCTTTGAAACCCTGATTTCGATTCCTGTGTGTGTCTACCAGAAGTGGGATTGCTGGATCATAGGCTAGTTTTCATTTTTGGAGGAAATTCCATACTGTTTTCCATAATGGCTGTATTGGTTTACATTCCCACGAGGTTTCCTTTTCTCCACATCCTCACCAACACTTGTCATCTTTAGTTTTTTTGATAATTGCCATCATAACAGTTGTGAAATGATAGCTCATTGTGGTGTTGATTTGCATTCCCTGATTTGTGATGCTGAACAGGTTTTCATACACCTGCTGGCCACCTGTATGTCTTCACTGGAAAAATTTTACTCTGGTCCCTTGCCAATTTTTTAAATTGATTTGTCTTTTTGTTTTTGAGCCAAATAAAAAAAGAAAACAAAATTTCCAGGCATTATGGGTGCTTCCCAGTTGATGCAGATGGCTTTGTATTTACAATGGTACAAAAAGATCATGTTTCATGCTTTTTCTTCAGCTTGTCATAAGACCAGCAGTAGCTGTGGTATGGCAGATAATCGGGATCTTCTGGGTTTGGAGGTTTACAAAATAAATGAGTGGTAAGGAATTTTTTATTTTTCCAAGGAAATTATTGTGATCATATTCCATGGAATCCAGGAATGATAGGTGTAGGAGGAAATTAAGGTGAGAATCGTTGATCTGGCATTACTACTGATCTTGAGGGACAGGTATCTACTGTATGAATGTATGAATAATAATATTAAAGATCAGGAATTTGTGGTGTGTGAATATGTTTTCTGAATTATTTACTTTTGAACATAACCATTTGGAGTATGTGAACACCTGGGTTATGGGAGTAAGTTGCTAACAGGGGGTGGTTGATAACGTCACTATTGATTAAATCTCTATGAACACAAAGTGGTCAATGGATTAAGCAAATGAATAGACAGAAAACACAGAAATGGTAAGATTTGGGATTTAGTAAAGGACTGGGGGCCGACTGTCCTGAGAGGGAGTGCCAAGACTTGTGCGGTTGAGAGTGACAAGGAAAAGAAGAGAATAGAATTACACTCAAACAAGGAGGACATGTTAACTGGATGGAGGGGGAAATAATATGAAGGAGCCTTGAGTTTGACCTTGAGCTTTCTGTTCTAGATGCAATTCTGCCTGATGACATCCCAGGACACAGGTCAGATCTATCCCCAGAGGATAGAGGGAGGGTGGAAGTACAAAACAGCCAGGATAATTGTCCTAAAAAGGCAGGCCTCCTTTATCATTTGACCCAGTTTCATGATTTGTTTTTATAGGGTAAGAGGAAAAAAAGGATGATAAGTCACGTCTTCACAGATGAAGCAGCGTAACTGTGGGAAACAGTCCAAACCAAAGCCAGGTTTAAGCATTTCCATTCTTTTGAGGATGTCCAGTGACATATTCAAGAGGCCAGTTACTAGAATCCCATCCCATCCTGGCAATGAATGGTCTCTGAGAGGACAATTTGGACCAGCCCCACCAGATATGCTGAACCGAGAGACCGCAAGGACTCCAGGCCTGCAGCAGTGCAGGACAACACGTAAGTTCTTTCAATCATGCCAAAACGTTGTAAAAACTTGCACCTAGTCACACAGGTGAATCCCTGCCAGGTGTGCTCGCAGGTGGTCTGCATTCCAGGTCCGACACCCACTCCTGCTGGACTTCAGATTTGGCAGAGATGATTCCAGGAACTGATCTGTGCATTCCACAGCTCCACTGTGGAGGTATCAGGAAGGAGGAAAGGGCAGTGAAGAGCACAGGAGCGAGACTGGTGATAGCACTGATGGCATACAGACTTGCTAGCAAGGCAGAGAAAGTGAGGGTCTAAGAAGGCCGTCTTGACAGCAGATGAAATGGAGCAGGCACCTCAGTGAGGTCTCTTGGCAGCGTCCCTAATGTTTCCTTGCTTTGAGCTCTTGAATCTTTAAAATATATCGATACTTTTCTTTTATTAAACTCTGCTTCAAGACATATAAAATGTAGACAACAGTTTCTTTCTGAGGTGAGAGGTTGAGTTTCAGCTAAGGAGAGAAAGATATTCCTTTTTCATGCTATTCTCTCATTTTCCTTTTCTATGTATATTATTTATTTGTACTTTAAAGTCAGCAGCGAATTATCAACGTCACGGGGTGATTCAGTTTTTCCCCTCACAGTCACAGTAAAACCTACTAAAAGTGGATTATCCTTTTTGTACAATATTCCAATAGATTCCAAAATATTATTTCAAACGCACTTTTATGTCGATGTTCTCAAATTAGATATTTACTTCTAGGTCTCCATTTTTCTGTTCTCTGTTGCATGCTAATTCAGAGTTGCATCTAAGGAAATACCAGATTTCCCTCAGTTTTTTAGATCCGTATGGGTTGGAAATTTGATTCATGGAGATGAACATGGCAGTTGGGGGATCGTGCTATTATCAAAAGAGATATTTTCAGCATCAGTAATGCTGAAAGAACCCACTGCTTGTTGGGATTTAATTGTCTATTTGAGGGATCAAGCTTTCACTGTTGGTACTTCTCTTCCTCTTTGGAAGGAAAGTACGGCCTTCCCAGTCTTTCCGTTACCAAATCACTTTCCTGGGTGACTCTGCCATGTCAGGAAGGGCTTGGGATGCAGGGAACTAGGATTCATCTTCAGCTTCTGGTTGTCCTGAGAAGGTTTCCCTGGCAGAGTGCAGCCTGTGTGTCTGGGTGACACTTGCAGCCATCAAAAAGGAGGGGACAATTCACAAGTGCGAAGCGATTCATCTGGTCCTTGTCTTACAGGGTGTTCCCAAGTGATGAGGTTCAAAATGCCACTTGGTATCCCTTTGAAAGCTCCTAGTCATGATATGGGTTCTCGGTGCGAGCTCAGAGCAGTGTCTTCACCACCAGATAGGAAGCACTTCAGTATTTTAATTGGTAAGGCTGTGTTCATGCACGTCCATGGACCACCAGTTCAGTGGCATTCCCTGCTGGAGACCCCCACACCCCTGGCATGCTTCATCTTTCAAAGCTTCAAACAGTGTTCACACCCCAGCAGGTGGTGGTAATGTAACCACAGCACAGGACTGGGGACAAGAACACAACAACCCAGGTGTGACACAGTTTAAAGGCTCGGGCCCAATTACCCCATTTGGACGAGTTGGTAAAACCAACACTTAGTGTGTAAACTGGAGGATTGTCCAAGACCATGGACCTCAGAATGACACGGGCTCAGAAGTCACCTTGGACAACAAGGGACAGTGTGAGGTCACTCACTGGCCAGGATTATGGTCGCTTATACTGGCAAAGTAGAGCTCACCGGGGATCCATCAAGACAAACGAGGGAGGAGGCTTGGGGCCTTCTGGGGAATTTCTGTCTTAAAGGGAATTGTATAAGGAGTGCAGGGGTCCTGAAAATCTTAGTTGACAGGGAGCTGTCATGTTTATGGAACGAGGCCCAGCAGTAGCCTTAAAAGCTGTGTCACAAATCTTTCCGCCTGGATACAAAACAAGCAGGAAAAGGAATTCAGTGTCTTGGACAAGGATCCCAGCAGGATTCAAATCCAGGTCAGAGGTGAACACGGAGCCCCTAGAGGGGCCTCAGGAGCGAGGTCCTGTCTTCCTTTAGTCCATTTGCTAATGAGCTTCCTTGGGCCTTGTCCTCTCCAAGTGCAACTTTTGATCTTTTTACATTGTTTTCCCCACTTAGAGCTGATGTCATTCCAGAGATTGAGCTAGAAAACTACAAGTTCCTAAAATTTAGTCAAAAGAAATCTCAACAAGAGAAGCAGAAAATGTTCCCTGTTCCTCAAGAATGTAGAAAGGCAGCCCCTGCCTGTGGCATGACATGGTCCTGGGTAGTGCTGTTTTAAAGACACCCATATTTCAGTGGTTGTTGCTCTGCCTGTGAAACTACCTTCAACCTTAAAATCCCAAGAGAACAGGTGGGGGCCATGTCTGCTCCTGGAGGAGCTGAATGATACTAAAATGAACTGGTCTTCGGGATTAGGGAGACTTGGGTGTGTTCCCACTAGCCAGCGAAGGGCTGGACCTTCTCCCTTCTCCCACATACAATAAGCTGATGACCCAGAAGTGTTCGTGATTCAAGGAGAAATGTGAGATTCAGTGTCTCACTTACATGCCTACAGAAAGCGAGAGAACCACACCACAACTCCAAGACTGTAAAGAGAACAGGACTTTAATATAATATTCAAATATGGCATTTATTGTTTACAACAAATAACTACTGTCCCTCTAAAATGTGTGAATAGGTGCTGGTGTAGAGACATCAGGGAGCTGGGATGAGGTCGTCCCCTCTCTCTTGGGTTTAAGGGGACCTCAGAGATCTGCTTACAATATTCCCCTTCCCGTCAGAAGGGAGGAGCTGGCCCAGTGCATCCCAAGCCTCCAAGCTGTGTCCCCGCTGCTGAGGATGGGGCTGTGATAGGCCACTGGTACGGGGGTTGGTGTTGGGGCCTGGGGAAAGAGTAGAAGAGTCGGGTTATCCTGGGGGCCACCCTCAGAATCATGGCCCCCTTCCCTGTCCCCACTGCACTGAGTGCTCCAGGCTCTGTGCTCAGTGCTGTCATCCACCAGTACCCCATTTGTCCCTGTAATGCAAGAGATCATTTAGTATCACCTATTTCACAGAGGAGGAAACGGAGTCTCAGGAAGCTGAAGAGAGTCATCCCAGTCACAGGACTGCTCAGTAGTGGAGCTGGGATCCCAGTGCCAGTTGTCCGACTCCCCAAGGGCACGTTTAGCCAGAAGTTTTACTGAACCAATAGGAGTCAGTCACCACAGCACAGACACTCACTCACCCCTGACCTTGTTGATGGCGGTTCTTATCCTTGAGTATTCTGCTGGCCAACTAGGTCCGGGTGTCCAGCTGGAAGGACAGGCTGTAGCTCCAGGATAGATAGTGACCTGTGAGCCTAAAAGGAGCCACACCTCAGGTGTCCCACCACTGCCTGCCCAGCAGCTGGAGTCTGGGTGTCCCAGAGGTCGCCATGCAATAAGGCTTGGGGCTGAGTGGGGGGCCACGGAGACAGGCTCTCTGGACTGGCCAACAGGGAGAGTTCACCCCTGCCCTCACCCAACTCCTGCCCGGCCTCACTTATCATTCTCGTTGAGCAGCTCCATGTCCTGGAACCAGGCCACAAATCGCTCCTCGGGCTCTAGGTTGTAATTCTTTGTGGCCACCTGGAGCAGCAGGATCTCCCTTATGACTGGGTATTCCTGGAACCAGAGGGAAAGAGAGGCTGCAGTTAGGGACTATGTGGGGGATGCTGCATGGACCTTGTGGGTGGTGAGGAGTTGGGCAGGGATCCAGTCTTGGGAACTGTCCTTCCCTCCAGTTCCATCCAGGCTCTACCTGTTCGCAGAATGGGAATGATCAGCCCCTCCTCCAGGTAATTTTCATTAATGCCATCATCCCCTCAACCCACCCGCCAATTGGATGGGTCTCCCACTTCTCTGTTATCAAACTCTTCCACTCAATGTAAGATACAGGGGGTGGAGCCAGGGACTGTTATGTCCAGAGGGTCTCTGGTTTCCTCCTCCTTCCCCTTCCCTGCAGGGGGTGCGGCAGCTGTTCACTTCAGTCCTCTTCTCAGGTTGATCTCATTCCCCTGGAAGGTAGACAGCAAGAGTCAATCAGACAGAGCCCCCTAGCCTGACTAGACCCCTATGCCCACCCCTTCTCAAGTTGCACTACTGCCAGGTCTCCAGAGGGGGCCGGGCATGCAGAGAAAACAGGACTTGGACCTAGGTCTGGCTCTGGGTTCCAGAGAAGGAGGACATGGGGGAGAGGCTGAGGGACCTGGCAGCACAACCCTCTCTGATGACAGACTTGGAGGCTGAGGCCTCAGGCAGACGGGACTGCTCAGCCACTTATGTGCTGCCTGACTTGGAGGGGTCCGAATTCTCTCTCCCTCCATGGGCAGCGTAGGAGGGAGAGGCTGAGTCCAGCTCAGATAAAGCCTCATGCAGTTATGCTGTCAGGCAGCTCTGAGCTTCCCCAGCCTGAGGAACCAGAATGGGTGTCTCAGGTGGAACCTCTGTTCACTCATCCATAAGATGTGTCTGATTTCCCAACTCCGATGGGCGGCTGTGAGGCTCTCATGAGAGATGTGCCAAATGCTGAGAGTTCAGAGCTCAGTTTGGGTGCTCCCGCAGCCCAAGGCTCAGGATCCTGGTCCTCCCTGCCTGGTCCTCAGGTGCACCCACCTCGAGATTATCACCCATCAGCAGGTGCAGCATCAGCAGGTGACCAAGGAAAGTGCCAAGATAGGGGATGACACTCTGTGACATCAGAGTGTGGGTGGGATGAGACCTTGGTCTCAAGTTGGTGCCCTGCAGACCCTCCCCTGAAAAGTCCTCACCCTCAGCCTCATGGCCCACCCCAGCGTTCCCATGGGGAGCAGCCTAGGACCCTTAGCAGCCTCCCCTCAATTCCTCCTCCCTTCACACCCCAAGAACAACACATTCCTCCTCCTCACCTCCCAGGGCCTGCTTCTGGCAAATCACAGTGTATGCGGTCCCTGGCCCTCCCCACAACAACCATCCTGCACCAGATCTCCCTGGCCCTCCTCCTGGTCACTTCTACTGGGGGATTCAGGCACTATGGCAGCAAGAGGAAGGGCCGTCCTCTCTTGATTTGAGGCCTGCATCTGGGAAGGCAGAGCCCCTCCCCCACAGGCACACTCACCTGCTGCTGCTCCTGCTTCTCCTGCACTCTATGGTGGGCTGATCTGCGGGGCTGCAAACGTGGAGGGCCCCTCCTGCCAGGGTCGAGGAGAGTGTCAGTACGGCCATAGCCCCCTCACCACATTTCTCTCCAGCACCACTGGCCTCTGACCCTGGACATCTGACTCCAGGCAACTGTTACCAATAACACTCTATCCTCCAAGATGTTGTGATTCTAGAGCAAGCCCAGCTCGAACACTCTGGGTGTGAGCTTGGGCTTTGGGCCAGGCCTCCCTGAGCCTGTTTCCTCATCTGGAAGGTGTGAGAACTCCAGCTACCTCACAGGTTCACCTGAGGACTCAGTGTCACATGACATTGTTCTCGCCCTCACCCTTCCAGTTGGAGCAGGCAGAAAGCTCCCACATTCCTTTCCTCCCTCTTACCTCATCATCACCCTGTGTGGCCTGCAACTGAGGCTCAACTGGGGGTGGAATGGCCCTCAAGTTCACTCTCAGCTTTCATGATTCAGTTTGGACTGAGAGCCTGAGTTTCTTTCTGTCTGTTGGCCTGGGCAATCTCGTGCTTCTCTCCTCTCTAGCGTCCACATTAGGCAGCCCCAAAACACTGGTATTTGATTCCTCAGTTACAGGGATTTGACAGAGTGAGAGAGAGAGAGATGGCACATGAAAGAGAGAGTAAGAGGAAGTGAGAGACTTTTTTAGTTATAATTTAGACAAGACATCCCATCACTTTGGCTGTTATTATGTTCAGAAACCAGTTACCAACTACTTAGTGGTTCCACTGGGATGGTTATACCATGGGTGGGGCTTACTGGGTACCACTGTGGAGATTGCCCACCTCATAGGCCAAGAAGAGGCACTTGGGTTGTATTCTCCATTAAACAGGAAACAATTGAATGGTTTTATGCCACAGGATGGCAGTATGTAAATTTCCATTAGTTTCAACCTCTTCATGATGCTAGTATGAAAATGAGGCCAAGTTGGAAGCGACTGTTCCAATATCACATTGCTAGAACCCAGGCTTGTTTTGAGTGGTGTTCTGTGCTACCTGTCACCCCTTCTTATTATTCTTCCATCTCTAAGTTTGTACCTTAGGTACATGGGACACCAGCCCACAGGGGTAATAGATATTATGTCATATACACCGGGTGACATCCCTAGGAAGTAGATTCTAGCCTGATCCCCATGGTGCAGCTTTAGGGACTGGGGAGGACCTGAGAGGTACAGGGACTTTCTCAGGAAGAAGAATTGGTAAGAAAAAAGAGGTCTACATTCATCTCTGTCTCCTCAAAGCTAAGACCCTACTTAGGTTTCCAGGGAGCTGTGGCTAGGGCTGTGTAGTCTCCTTGTGTACAGTACAAGAGATGACATGGTGGAGGAGGGTTAGCAGACAGGGCACAGGGGGCAGCTCTGGACAAGTCTGATTGAGGTAAGGGGCCCAGGTAAAGGAATCTTGAAAAAAGACCTCACTTCCTTGGTCATAGACCTCAACAGATCTTAGAACTCTGGTAACCAGGCACCCACAGCCCCCATCCAGCTCACTTGACTGGAGACAGTCAACAGGAAAAAATATTTTCTTGTTGTATCCCAACTTTGGGAGGATCTAGGCACAAAAAAAACCAGAAAGAGAAACTTTCTGGTCACTGCCGACGTTGGCTCAGCCCTCATCCCCGACTCCTCTGGGCATCTGGCAGGAGGCAGTGAAGGGTAACACGGGGCAGCCCAGGAAAGGCTAGTGCAGTCCAGGACACAACTGTGATCCCACCTGATCAGCCCCACACCCCTTATTCCTCAACGTGTGTGTGTGTGTGTCTGTGTGTGTTTGTGTGGAGGGGAGAAGGCAAGGTATGAGGTGAAGGCCATTCCTGGGCAGGTTCTGGTTGTCAGGTGTCTGAAGCATGGTGGGCCTGTCATGTTCATAGCCCAGGTCATGGCTGGCAGCATAAGAAGGTGAGCTCCTCTACTCTTATGTTACTGAGCCATAGAGGTTTCTTCTCTTTTCCTGCCTGACCACAGTTCTTTGCAGGGATGTCCCTCTGTGCCTGAACTGAGGAGCAGACTTTCTCTTGAGGGATGACCCCAGTGGCAGTTGGCAGGCGGCCCTTGATTCCTTCTGGCCCAGCTCCAGAGCAGTCTTTGCAGAACTCCAGTAAGAAGGTCATCGAGGAGCTGCCCAATGGTTTCAATTTCACCAACTCACTAGGCAATGGGAAGGTGCATGAGGCCACAAACACCATCCAGTGCTGCTCTGAGATGAGAACAGGAACAGAGGGTCTCCACACTCAGGACCTTGAGATGACCCGGTTGGACCAGAACTAGGGAGTAACCAGACTGGGGCTGTCCCTTTTTCAAGCTAAAGGGGATGTACAAGCAGGTAACCTTGCCTGTTTCGGAGCTGAGCTGCCATGACCCTCTTACCCTGGCCCGGTGTGAGCTTCTGGAGGCCACTGAGGCAGAGGCAGAGGGTAAGGGGGACTGCAGGCTGGATATTCCTGGAAGGGAAGTGGGATCTTTCCTGTGTTTAGAAGGACACATGGAAAGTCAGCTATGTGGGTGAATCTTTCTATTTATCCCACTGTAGCGCCAGCTGCAGAGCTCCAGCCAGTGGCAGGAGCAGAGCAGTGGGCAGTGGTGGAGGAAGAGCTGGCTCCAGCTCCGTTCACATCACCACTACTAGTGCTGACGCCAGCGTCCCCTCCATCAGCAGTGTTGGAGCTGGAGCAAGGGCCAACATCGGCTCCAACAGGAGTGGGAGCTGCTCAGCTGGAGTCACCTGGACCATCATTTCTAGTGGGAAGTCCATCTCCACCTGTGGCTGTTAAGGAGCGTGAGAAGAAGCCCAACCTCACGGCCTTCTCTCCTAAGCTGGTGGTGGAGCAGTTGACCGTCATGGATGTGGTGAACAGCTGGGCTCTCAGGGCGGGGAGGGGCAGGCCTTCCCTCTGCCATCGTTGCCCCAGACCTGATCCAGACTCCCATGATCTGGGCCCAAATCCCAGCTCCACCCCTTACCAACCATATGACCTGGGCAACTTCCGGAACCCGCAAGACTTTGCTGTCCATCTGCAGACCGTAGAGGTGCACACTAACAGTACCTGCTGCACAGAATGGCTGTGCCGGGTCCATGAGGTAGAAGAGATGGAAATCTGGGCAGGGCCTGGCCCATCAGTGGTGGAGGGAAACTCACTGTGTTCAGACAGGACTACGGTGTCCCAGCCATCTCCTCAGGAGGCTCAACAGCCTCAGGACTTGACACCTGATGTGTGCTTCACTACGAGGGAGACAGACAAGGCCAGTGGTTGTAACTGCCACGGGGGAATGTGCATCAGAATGGGGAGTGGTACCAGAGCGGAGGTCAGGGTGGTGGCAGATGCCCCCTTGGCATGAGCAGAGTTGAGCCACCATCTGGAGCTTAGAGTTAGCCAGGACGGGCTGGGTGAAAATGCCCCTCTCCCTTCCCTGCCGGGATTGGGTCCTGGGTCATCCTCTGTTGCATACCCTCGGTGGACAGAGAGGAAAACCCAGGGACTCTCACAAGGCTCAGGCTACATCCTGAGCTTCCTGAGCTCCAGCTCTAAACTGTGACAACTGTGTGGGACTTTAGTGGCTGTGGACACAGAGGTGGCCTGTGGCAGGGGTGGATGACACTCCCCCTGTTCCCCAGGAGCTCTTCTGGAAGGTGGTGCCCTCTCAGTGCCTGGGATCCACCTGTTACAAGAAGAACAAGCCTGGAAGTGAGCACTAGACAACCACCATCCAGGCCACCATCGACCAGTTCAGAAGTGTGGCCAGCCTCGTCATCACCACCTGACTAGGGGATGAGAGTATGACAGCCCAGGACAGGGCGAGGGTGGTAGAGCACTGGGTCCAGGTGGCTCAGGTGTGCCATGGGAGGCCCAGTAGAGCCCCTCTCTGGACACTTGGGAATTGCCTCTCCACCTTTATCAGCTCCCAGGATTGAAGTGTGTGGTCTAAGCTCCTGCAAGTTCCTAGGCCCTTCCTGCCAGGGCCCCCGCTGACCTTGACTCCAGGTCCCAGTGGGAGGATGCTCACTTCCTACCTGGCTAATTCCCTGGGTTGAGCTAAACTCCTCCACCTTGTGAGCGTTACTTTCTGGGTCCTAAATGTCCTTCTGGGGCTCCCTGAGCATCTGTCTCATCCAGGAGGGGAGATTTAAATAGAAGGGGACTGAAGCTAGAGCAAGCGGGGCTCCAGTGCCCAACCTCACACCTCATTCTCTTCCCTTCCCCAGGAGTGCGAGATCTGGAAGAACTTCTCCTCACCCCGCACTGTCATCTCTGCTCTGCAGAAAACCTCCAAAAGCCACCTGAAGAACACAAGGGGGGAAGTTTCCCTGTGGGTAGGCCTCTCTCCATAGGAGGACCAGGATGGATGGGGGATCTCCTGTATGTCTGCCATTGGTGCCTCAGTCAGCCGGGAACTCCTGGGAGGCAGCAAATACTGGGGACAGGGCCTGGGAGTGGGTAGTTGGTCTCTAAGTCTCCTGGAGTCCTTAGTGCACCAGTTCTGCTTCAGGACTCGGTTTCCCTAAATGTAAGCTACTGGGTTGAGCCACATTGGAGATTTTCAAGTGTTTATAGCAACAGATCTCTATGGCCAGTTGAAACTCATAGTTGTCAAAACAGAGCTGCTCTGTAGAGCTGGGGAGTGGAGACCCCAATGACCAACAGGAGAGTTCCCTCCCAGTCCCATGAGACCTTAGCGCTCAGAGGAGCCCAGTGAGAACACTCCTCCAGGCAGGTTGAATCTCTTGGGTTGTCAAAGAAAAGGGATTTGCACTCAGACCCCTCACATTATCCCTAAATTTATCCTTCCCTCTTTCCCCTCCCCTCGGGTAAAGCTCTGAAAAACTTAAGGAGCTCTATAGCCAAGACGATTCCTTGAGCAGAGAACTGATGACCAAGATAGAGTGGAGGCTGTGGGTCTGGAAAGATAGGAGAGGGGAGAGGGGCAGGTGTACCGGGCAGGCTGTGGTTTTGATAGTTTCTCACTTGAACTTTCTCTGAAACATTCCCGTCTGTCTTGTCCAGGTTAACAAGCAGAGGGATCTGTTCAGCTCATGGGCAGCAGGGTGCCATTTTTGGTCAGGAGGCCCTGGTCATGGGACACAGTGGTGTTGGCTGGGCTGTTCCAGGAGGAGTTGCCGAGCTGGTGCCATCAGTAGGTCTCTGGCTTCCGTGCACGTCCATCCTGCTGGATGTAGCTTCTTCCAGGCTGTTGCGGTGGGTTTAGCCCTCAGCCTAAACCTGTCCTCAGGAAGCCAGGCCCCTGCTGCTCCTTCTGTCTTCACCATGTCTCCAAGGGGAGGGCACCCTGCCTGTCTCAGGGACATGCATGGCAGAGGATTCCCATGGTCCAGGTGGACAAACAGACTGCTCATCCTTGGGCCTGAAAGGCTGGACCAGAGACAGATGTGTGTGCTTTCGGGGACCCCCCCCGGACCCCTAGAGCAGTCACTCGAGTCAACCACAAGAATCTCACCTGAGTGCCTGGTTGGCAATGACATATGTTCCCAGGGCCTTATGAGAAGCGTCTAGGCAACTCATGGAGTCTTAGTGGATCCTGCTGAAAGGACGTTTGGAGCTTCACGTAAATGAGGAAGCAAAGCGTCCTGTCACCACCTTCCCTGTGGATCAGAGGTGGCACATTGGGGGTTCAGTTCCTGAGTGGATAAAGAAAGAGTTCAGGGCAGGGGAATGTCCTGAGGGCTTCCTTGGGGAGAAGAAGGCTTTGGCATGGCCTCTGGCCCAGCCTGGGGGCCAGACACTCCACGAGACTGGGGCAGGCAGGAGCCATGCAACCAGACTCCCAAGACACCCCGTCCTCTCCACTGCTCGGCCCAGGACCAAGCTTTGAGAGCTCAGAGGACAGGACTGTTGTCAGTGGTGGGGCTGCGGGTTAGTTGAGGATGTGGGAACAGGGCATCTGGCTGGGAGGGTTAAGAGGCCTCTCCTCTTTGGCCCCCTGAGCAACTCACTGCCCCTGTTTGGGCCTCTGTCTCCTCATCAGGGAAGGGAGGGATGGTGATTGTGTTGTGCAGGCCTCACAGGGTGGTAATGAGTTAAAAGGGAGGAAAGGACTGTGGGAGCTTTCTGCTTGCTCCACCTGGAAGGGTGAACGCGAGCACAATGATCACAGTCATGTGACACTGAGTCCTCAGGAGTACTTGTGAGGTAGCTGGAGTTCTCACACGTTCCATATGAGAAAACAGGCTCGGGGACGCCAGACCAAAAGCCCAAGCTCACACCCAGAGTGAAGGTTGGAGCTGGGCTTGTTCTAGAATCACAACACCTTGGAGGATGGAGTGGCATTGGTATCAGTTGACTCGAGTCAGATGTCCAGGTTCGGAGGTCAGTGGAGCTGGAGAGAAATGGGGTAAGGGGAGTATGGCCCGTTGACACTCTACTTGACCCTGGCTGGAGGTGCCCTCCATGATTGCCCACCTGCAGATCAACCCCCAGAGAGAGGAGGAGAAGCAGCAGCAGGTGAGTGTGCCTGTGGGGGAGGGGCTCTGCCCTCGCAGCTGGAGGCCTCAAATCAAGAGAGGACGGCCCTTCCTCTTGCTGCCAAAGTGCCTGAATCCCCCAGTAGAAGTGACCAGGAGGAGGGCCTGGGAGATCTGGTGCAGGATGGTTGTTGTGGGGAGGGCCAGGGACCGCATACACTGTGATTTGCCAGAAGCCGGCCCTGGGAGGTAAGGAGGAGGAGTGTGGTGTTCTTGGGCTATGAAGGGAGGAGGAATTGAGGGGAGGCTGCTAAGGGTCCTAGGCTGCTCCCTATGGGAACCCTGGGGTGGTCCAGGAGGCTGAGGGTGAGGACTTTTCAGGGGAGGGTCTGCAAGGCACCAACTTGAGACCAAGGCCTCATCCCACCCACACTCCTATGTCACAGAGTGTCATCCCCTATCTTGGCACTTTCCTTGGTCACCTGCTGATGCTACACCTGCTGATGGGTGATAATCTCGAGGTGGGTGCACCTGAGGACCAGGCTTTGGGGAACAGGATCCTGAGCCTTGGGCTGTTGGAGCCCCCGAACAGAGCTCTGAGCTCTCAGCACTTGGCACATCTCTCCTGAGAGCCTCACAGCCGCCTCTGGGAGCTGGGGCATCAGGCACATCTTAGGGATGAGTGAAGAGAGGTTCCACCTGAGACACCCATTCCGGTTCCCCAAGCTGGGGAAGCTCAGAGCTGCCTGATTGCACAGATGCGTGAGGTTTTATCTAAGCTGGACTCAGCCTCTCCCTCCCATGCTGCCCATGGAGGGAGAGAGGATTCGGGCCCCTCCAAGTCAAGCAGCACATAAGTGGCTGAGTAGTCCCGTCTGCCTGAGGCCTCAGCCTCCAAGTCTGTCATCAGAGAGGGTTGTGCTGCCATGTCCCTCAGCCTCTCCCCCATGTCCTCCTTCTCTGGAACCCAGAGCCAGGCCTAGGTCCAAGTCCTGTTTTCTCTGCATGCCCGGCCCCCTCTGGGGACCTGACAGTAGTGCAACTTGAGAAGGGGTAGGCATAGGCGTCTAGTCACGCTAGGGGTCTCTGTCTGATGGACTCTGACTCTCTGCCTTCCAAGGGAATGAGATCAACCTGAGAAGAGGACTGAAGTGAACAGCTGCCGCACCCCCTGCAGGGGAGGGGAAGAAGGAGGAAATCAGAGACCATCTGGACAGAAGAGTCCCTGGCTCCACCCCCTGTATCTTACATTGAGTGGAAGAGTTTGATAACAGAGAAGTGGGAGACCGATCCAATTGGCAGGTGGGTTGAGGTGAGGATGGCATCAAGGAATAAGTCCTGCAGGAGGCGCTGCTTACTCCCATTCTGAGAACAGGTAAAACTTGGTAGGAACTGGAGGGAAGGAGGGTTCCCAGGACTGGTCCCTGCCCCACCCCTGACACCCGACAAGGCCCATGCAGCATCCCTCACCCAGGCCCTAACTGCAGCCTCTCTTTCCCTCTGGTCCCAGGAATACCCAGTCATGAGGGAGATCCTGCTGCTCCAGGTGGCCACAAAAATTACAACCTAGACCCCAAGGAGCGATTTGGGGCCTGGTTCCAGGACATGGAGCTGCTCAACGAGAATGATAGGTGAGGCCGGGCAGGAGTTAGGTGAAGGCAGAGGTGGACTCTCCCTGTTGGCCAGTCCAGAGATCCTGTCTCTGTGGCCCCCACTCAGCCCCAGGCCTTATTGCATGGCGATCTCTGGGACACTCAGACTCCAGCTACTGGGCAGGCATTGGGGGGACACCTGACGTGTGGTTTCTCTTAGGTTCACAGGAACCTCTCTATCCTGGAGCTACAGCCTGTCCTGCCAGCTGGACCTCCAGACCTAGTTGGCCAGCAGAATACTAAAGGGCAAGAAGAACCCGCCATCATCAAGTTCAGGGGTGAGTGAGTGTCTGGGCCGGGGTGACTGACTCCTAGGTGTTCAGGAAGGCTTCGGGCTAAGCATGGTCTTGGGTAGTCGAACAGCTGGCAATGGGATCCCAGCTCCACTACTGAGCAGTCCTGTGACTGGGGCGACTCTCTTCAGCTTCCAGAGACTCCATTTCCCCCTCTGTGAAATAGGTGATACTAAATGATCGCTCGTGTGGCAGGGACAAATGGGGTACTGGTGGATGACAGCACTGAGCACAGGGTCTGGAGCACCCAGTGCAATGGGGACAGGGTGGGGGACCATGATCCTTCCAGGCCACCAAGATAACCCGTCTCTTCTACTCAGTCCCGAGGCCCCAACACTGAGCCCCGTACCAGTGGCTGTTCACAGCCCCATCCTCAGCAGTGGGGACACAGCTGGGAGGTTTTCCACGCACCGGGCCACCTCCTCCCACCTGACAGGAAGGGGAGCATTGTAAGCTGATTCCTGTGACCCCTGACGCCCAAGAGAGAGGGGACACACTCACCTCAGCTCCCTGACATATCTACCCCAGCAGCTATTCACCCACTGGGGAGGCACAGAAGTTATTTGTTGTAAACAATAAATGCCATATTTGAATATTATATTAAAGTCATTTTCCCTTTACAGTCTGGGAGTTGTGGTATGGTTCTCTTGCTTCCTTAGGCACGTAAGTGAGACACTGAATCTCACATTTCTCCTTGAATCATGAACTCTTCCGGGTCATCAGCTTACTGTATGTGGGAGAAGGGAGAAGGGCCAGCCCCTTCCCTGGCTAGTGGGGACACCGCCAAGTCCCCCTAATTCAGAAGACCAGTTCATTTCAGTATCATTCAGCTCCTCCAGGAACAGACGTGTCCCCCCACCCGTTCTCTTGGGATTTAAATGTTGAAGATACTTTCACAGGCAGAGCAACAACCACTGAAATGTGGGTGTCTTTAAAACAGCACTACCCAGGACCATGTCGTGCCACAGGCAGGGGCTGCCTTTCTACATTCTTGAGGAACAGGGAACATTTTCTGCTTCTCTTGTTGAGATTTCTTTTGACTAAATTTTAGGAACTTGTAGTTTTCTAGTTCAATCTCTGGAATTGCATCAGCTCTAAGTGGGGAAAACAATGTAAAAAGATCAAAACGTGCACTTGGAGAAGACAAGTCCCAAGGAATCTCACTTGCAAATGGACTAAAGGCAGGAAGGACCTCGCTCCTGAGGCCCCTCTAGGGCCTCCCTGTTCACCCCTGACCTGGATTTGAATCCTGCTGTGATCCTTGTCCAAGACTCTGAATTCCTTTTCCTGTTTGTTTTGTATCCAGGTGGAAAGATTTGTGATGCAGCTTTTAAGGCTACTGCTGGGCCTCGTTCCATAAACATGACTGCTCTCTGTGAACTAGGATTCTCAGCACCCCTGCCTTCCTTAAGCAATTCCCTTTAGGACAGAAATCCCTAGAAGGTCCCAAGCCTCCTCTCTGGCTTGGCCAGAGGATCCCCGGTGAGCTCTACTTTGTCAGTATAAGGCACCATAATCCTGGACAGTGAGTGACCCCACACTGTCCTTTGCTGTCCAAGGTGACATCTGAGCCCGTGTCGTTCTTAGGTCCATGATCTTGGACAATCATCCAGTTTACACACTAAGTGTTGGTGTTACCAACTCATCCAAATGGGGCAATTGGGCCCGAGCCCTTAAACTGTGTCACCCCTGGGTGGTTGTGGTTTTTTCCCCAATCCTGTGCTGTGGTTACATTACCACAACCTCCTGAGGTGTGAAGGCTGTTTGGAGCTTTGAAAGATGAGGTATGACAGGGGTGTGGGGGGCTCCAGCAGGGAATGCCACTGAACTGATGGTCCATGGACGTGCATGAACACAGCCTTACCAATTAAAATACTGAAATGCTTCCCATCTGGTGGTGAACAGACACTGTTCTGAGCTCACACAGAGAACCCACCCCATGAGTAGCAGATTTCAAATGGTTACCAAGTGGCATTTTGAACCTCATCACTTGGGAACACCCTGTAAGACAAGGGACAGATGAATCGCTTGGCACTTGTGAGGTATCCCCTCCTTTCTGATGGCTGCAAGTTTCACCCAGAAACACAGGCTGCACTCTGCCAGGGAAGCCTTGTCAGAACAGCCAGAATTTGAGGATGAACCCTGGTTCCCATCATCTCAAGACCTTCCTGACATGGCACAGCCACCCAGGAAAGTGATTTGGTAATGGAAATACTGGGAAGGCCGTACTTTCCCTCCAAAGAGAAAGAGAAGTGCCAACAGTGAAAGATTGATCCCTCAAATAGACAATTAAATCCCAACAAGCAGTGGTTTCTTTCAGCATTACTGATCCTGAAAAGATCTCTTTCGGTAATAGCACGAACCCCCAACTGCCATGTCCATTTTCATGAATCACATTTCCAACACATATGCATCTAAAAAACTGTGGGAAATCTGGTATTTCCTTAGATGCAACTCTGAATTGGCATGCAACAGAGAACAGAAAAATGGAGACCTAGAAGTAAATATCTAATTTGAGAACATAGACACAAAAGTGATTTGAAATAATATTTTGGAGTCTATTGGAATATTACACAAAAAGAATAATCCACTTTATGTAGGTTTTACTGTGACTGTGATGGGAAAAGCTGAATCACCCCGTGACGTTGATAACTGGCTGCTGACTTTAAAGTACAAATAAATATTGTACATAGTAAAGGAAAATGAGAAAACAGCATGAAAAAAGAAGATCTTTCTCTCCTCACCTGAAACTCAACCTCTCACCTCAGAAAGAAACCGCTATCTATATTTTCTTTGTCACGCAGCAGAGTTTAATAAAAGAAAAGTATTGGTATATTTTAAAAGTTCAAGAGCTCAAAGCAAGGAAACATTAGGGACGCAGCCAAGAGACCTCACTGAGGTGCCTGCTCCATTTCATCTGCTGTCAGGACGGCCTTGTTGGCCCTCACTTTCTCTGCCTCGCTAGCAAGTCTGTCCGCCATCAGTGCGATCACCAGTCTCGCTCCTGTGCTCTTCACTGCCCTTTCCTCCTTCCTGATACCTTCCTCAGTCGTCCGAAATTGTTGGCAGTCGAGCTGTGGAATGCCCATATCAGCTCCTGGAATCATCTCTGCCAAATCTGAAGACCAGCAGGAGTGCTCAAGGGACCTGGAATGCAGACCACCTGCGAGCACACCTGGCAGGGATTCACCTGTGTGACTAGGTGCAAGTTTTTGCAATGCTTTGGCAAGATTGAAAGGACTTACGAGTTGTCCTCCACTGCTGCAGGCCTGGAGTCCTTGCGGTCTCTGGGCCCAGCAGACTTGGTGGGGCTGGTCCAAGGTATCCTCCCAGAGACCCGTCATTGCCAGGATGTGATGGGATTCTAGTCACCGTCCTCTTGAACATGTCACTGGACATCCTCAAAGGGATGGAGATGCTTAAAGCAAGCTTTGGTTTGGACTGGTTTTCACAGTTATGCTGCTTCCTCTGCGAAGACGTGACTGTCATCCTTCTTATCATCCTTCTTTTCCTCTTACCCTACAAAAACCAATCATGAAAGTGGGTCAAATGATAAAAGAAGCCTGCCTTTTTAGGACAATTATCCTGGCTGTTTTGTACTTCCACCCCCCTCTATCCTCTGGGGATAGATCTGACCTGTGTCCTCTGATATCATCAGGCAGATTTGCATCAAGAACAGAAAGCTCAAGGTCAAAACTCAAGGCTACTCCAGATCATTTCTCCCCCTCTATCCTGTTAACACCCCCTCCTTGTTTGAGTGTGATTCTATTCTCTTCTTGTCCTTGTCACTCTCAACCGCACAAGTCCTGGCACTCCCTCTCAGGACAGTCAGTCCCCAGTCCTTTACTAAAACCCAAATCTTACCATTTTTGTGTTTTCTGTCTACTCATTTGCTTAATCCATTGACCACTTGGTGTTCATAGAGGTTAAATCAATAGTGATATTATCAACCACCCCCTGTTAACGACTTCCTCCAATCTCCCAGATGTTCACATAATCCTAGTGGTTATGTTCAAAAGTAAATAATTCAGAAAACATATTCACCCACCACAAATTCCTGATCTCTAATATTTTTATTGAAACTCTCATACAGTAGATACTTGTCCCTCAAGATCAGAAGTAATGCCAGATCACCAATCCTCACCTTAATTTCCTCCTACACCTATCTAATCCTGGATTCCATGGACTATGATCACAATAATTTACTTGGAAACATAAAAAATTCCTTACCACTCATTTATTTTGTAAGCCTCCAAACCCAGAAGATCCCGATTATCTGCCATGCCGCAGCTGCTGCTGGTCTTATAACAAGCTGAAGAAAAAGCACGAAACATGACCTTTTGGTACCACTGTAAACACAAAACCGTCTGCATCAACTGGGAAGCACCCATAACGCCTGGAAATTTTGTTCTCCTTTTTTTCTGTTGGCTCAATAACAAAAAGACAAATCAATTTAAAATATGGGCAAGAGACCACAATAGACTTTGTCCAATGAAGACATACAAGTGGCCAATAGGTGTCTGAAAAAGTGTTTGGCATCGTTTACCATCAGGGAATGCAAATCAAAACCACAATGAGGTATCACTTCACACTTGTTAAGATGGCAATTATAAAAAAAACTAAAGATGACAAATATTGGTGAAGATGTGGAGAAAAGGAAACCTTGTGGGAATATAAACTAGTACAGCCATTATGGAAAACAGTATGGAGGTTCCTCCAAAGAAGAAAACTAGCATATGATCCAGCATCCCACTTCTGGTGTATACCCACAGGAATTGAGATCAAGGTCTCAAAGAGATACCTGTACTCTAATGTTCATTGCAGCTAATTCACAGTAGCGAAGATATGGAAGTAACCTAAACGTCATTGACGGATGAATGGATAAAGAAATGGAATATTCGTCAACCTTGAAAAAAGAAGGAATTCCTGCCATTTTTGACAACATGAGGGACCTAGAAGATATTATGCTAAGTGAAATAAGGCAGACAGAGAAAGACAAATACTTATATGTGGAATGTAAAATTGTCAAACTCATACAAGCAGAGGTTAGAATGGTGGTTGCCAGGGGCTGGAGGGATGGGGAAATGGGGAGCTGATTATCAAAGGATACAAAGTTTCAGTTATCAAGATAAATCAGTTCTGGAGATGTAGGATATGGCGTAGTGCCTTCAGCTAACAAAACTCTATTGCATACGTCACATTTGCTACTTGAGTAGATACTAAGAGTTCTTACCACAGAATGATAGTAATAAAGGAGGTGAGAGAAAACTTTGGAAGGTGATGAATATGTTTGTGGTCTTGATGGTGATGACAGTCTCAAGGGTGTATACTTATGTCCAAATTCATCAAGCTGTATATAGAAAAGTATGACACCATCGTTGATTCTTCTGCACCTTGAAATATGCCATGTCCTCATCACAAGAGAAAAATATTTGTAACTATGTATGGACGGATGTTAACTGGACTTATTGTGGTGATCATTTCAATATATACTCAAACATTGAATCATTACGTTGTACCCATGAAACTGATATAATGTTGTATGCAAACTTTACCTCAATAAAAAAAACCACAACAGACAAAACCATTTGAACATTGTAAATGAGTTCAGTGAATCCCTGAAAGTGCCCCATTCCCATATGAGAGTTAAAGGAAGCAGAGAGGATGAAGTAAATGGAAGAAAGTTGTATAAAACAGTATTCAAATTAAAATCATTTAAGTTGCTATCAGCTCCTTGTGGCAAAGTTCTGTGCGCACTAATCATCTTTCACATTTTTTCCTGGAAATCATACTTTCAGATCCAACCCATAACAGTTTCATCATTTGCTCTAATAAGACAATTTCAACTTAATAAATAAAACCAACAGCATCCCTTATGTATGAATAAATTTAGTGAACTTTACAGAGAAAAGAGCATATTTGCACAATCTCAATAAAGCAAACAGAAGAACTGAACGATGATCAAGTCTCATTCAAGCTTATCTTTGAAAGTCAGTAAGACCAGGCTATCCTTTCAAGGATGTGTGTAGAGCTGTCAGCCTTGGAAGATAGAAATAGTGGCCTCCTCTGGAGCAAAGGGCAGGCTTGCTTACTGCCCAGTATAATAAAAATAACACCCCCCCAGGGCAAAGGTTAGCAGACATCTTGCCCGTTATCAATGATTTGAGTTCCTTAGGCTCTGAGATCTTGCAACCCTCTGCATGTCACCTGGCCCACTGTGTATCACACTGTAGGAAGTGAGATTTAGTGAACTGGTGCAGATGATGATACTCTGGCCACTGCTATTGCTGTGTCATTGAGTCCTTTGTCTCTGACCCATGGGTCTCGGGTCTTTTGTCAGCATCTGCTAAACCATTGTAGGCTAACTTATTAGCTTGCAGGTAAGGTAAAATATCAGACCTTTCACAGTTCCCGACAAGCCCTTAAAGTAACTAGTAGTCTTAGGAACAGAGAGCTATCCAGAACAATATGCATGGATGGTCTTCATAGAAGACTTCATGCAACAAAAACTTTAATAAGTCTCTCTAATCTCCTTTATTTCTACCCCAATTAGAAGGAGAGGCACCAAGCTATTACAGACCTAGGGCTTGTGCAAGCCACCTGGAGACCTAGGAACCAGCAACGTCCCATGGGCAGCAAAGACAGAGGGGCAAATTTCCAAAATGGACCCACATGCCTCCCTATCATCCAAAAGACAGTACATTATCTTAATTTATGATGATTTGAGTCATTAAAATCTTGTGATGGGCCAAAGATACACTTCTACGAGGAGTCAGGCACATAGCAGTTGTAAGCAGATTAACACACTTGGTGAATATCAAACGTTCAACTAAACTTAGTGTTCTAATCAATTATAAGGTCAATTAAATGATATTTGATGGTATCCTTGATTATCACTCTCTAATAATGAACAAGATTCCCACAAAGATTTTTGTTTAAACATTAGTTTTCAATTTTCTTCAGTAAATACCTAGGAGCGGGATATCTGAGTCATATAATAAGTGTATGTTTAGCTTTATAAGAACCTGCTCAACTGTTTTCTGAATGCAACTATCATGTTGCATTCCCACTTCTAATTGCTCCTACTCCTCACCCACCTCCTCATGTGGTATTTGCAATTTTATTTTTTGTTTCAGGCACCTAATAGGCGCGCAGTATCTTATTGTGGCTTTTGCTTCATTTTTGAAAGTGAGTTCTGCTAAATATAGAATTTTGTGTCGACTTTTGGGTTTTCTTTCTGCATTGAAAGATGTCATTTTGTTGTTGAGTTGTCTCTTTTGTTTTTGATAACGTATCATCCATCATTCACGTTATTTCTCCCTGTATGTAATGTCTTCCCCTGTATATATGTATTTCCCTGACTGCTTTCAAGATTTTCTTTTTATCTTTGGATTTTAGTAGCTTGACTATCATGTACCTGAGTATGCTTTTATTTTATATTTTATTTTGTGGGTTTGCTGACTTTCTTGGATCTAAAATTTTAGATTTTTCACCAAATTTTGGAAGTTTTATGCTATTACTTATTGATTTGCCTTTCTGCCTCATTTAATTTTTCTGTCTTTCTCCTCTCTGCTGGGGACTCAATCATCTCACAGGTCATAAGGCTCTCTTCATTTTTCTTCAAAATTTTTACATTCTTTTCTTCAGACTGGATAATTTCTATTGCTGTATCTTCATGTTTTTTCTACTGTTTCTAATCTACTGGTAAACTCAAAAGTATTTATTTTATTTCATCTTCCTATTTGGTTCTTTTGTGTAATTTCCACTTCTCTGCTGAGTTCCCACATCTGTTCATTCATTATGGGAATATTTTTCTTTACCACCATGATCATCTTTATAATAGCTGCTTTTGTATTCTTGACTGCTATTTGAAACACATTGGGGAGAGTTTCTACTGCCTGCTTTTGGTCACATATGGATTACATTTTCCTGTTTCTTCAAATCTCATGATTCTTTTAAATTGTGTACTGGAAATCATGAAAGATAGGTATAGAGGCTCTGGATTCTATTGTATTTCCTTGAAGAGTGTTGTTAGTTTTCTAGCAGGGAATCAACTTGGCTGGACTGAAATTCCAATCCTATCTCCTTTACAGTGGGCATAGCTGAAATCCTCAGCCAGTTCTTTCATCTTCCAACTGCTGTTTTTACACTAGGTCTTCTGGGGCCTACCCTGTATGTGTGTTGTTCAAAGATCGGCCAATTTGGTGTGTGTGGGGGAGAGACATACATATATATTTTGCGATTTTCCTCTTTGTGTCTCCCTCCCTTCCAGAATTTCTCCCCTAACTTTCCAGCTACTCTGCCAGCCCAAAAATACATCCTCTAACTTTACAAGTAAGACTGTAGTTTTTCCCCTGTCTAGGCCATGTACAGATTTTGGAATGCTTTGAGGCAACAGATTCAAGCTTGCAAATATCTCCTGGTGCAATTCCCATCATTTAAGGGAAGATTCCCTCTCAGTTCTGCTTGCTTTTGGAAGTGATTTAAACATACACACATATACACATTTATTATATGTGTTTTACATATAGCTACACGAGTCTGTATAAATATATATAATATTTTGTGCAGATTTTATCATTGTTATCTGTGAGAGTGTTAGTTCAACAAGCTACTCCACCATTAGTAGAAGCCAGACCTCGGTTTTGTTTCTTTCTTGGATTTTATATAAATGGAATTATAAAATATATAGCCTTTTGAATATAATTTCTTTTATGCAACATTATGGTTATGATATTCATCCATGCTATTGCATGTAGCTATTGTTTGTTCATTTGTTGAAAATAATTAATATTTTAATGGTCATAAAATATGCATAACATAAAATTTTAACCATTTTTAAGTGTACAATTCAGCGACATTCAATACCTTCACATAATTGTGTAGCCATAACCTCCAACCATCCACAGAACTATTTTCACATTGCACTGAAACTTTGTGCCCATTAAGCAACAACTCCCTGTTATCCCTCCCTCTTGCCCCTGGGAACCACCATTCTCCTTTCTATTCCTATAAATTTGACTACTCTAATTACTTTATATGAGTAGAATCATACAATATTTTTCCTTTTCTGACTGGCTTTATTTCACTTAGCATAAAGTCCGCAAGGTTCATCCATGTCATAACATGTGTCAGAATTCCTTCCTTTTTAAGGGTGAGTAGTATTCCACTATGTGTATACAATACATTTTTTTGTCAATTCATCCACTGATGGACATCTGGCTTGATTCCAGCTTCCGGCTATTTTGAATAATGCTGTTAAGAACATGGGTGTACATATATGTCTTTATACCTCTGCGTTCAGTTCTTTTGGGTGTATACCCATAAATGGTGTTCTCAGATTCACTTTTTCACATATAACAGGGTCCCCCACACCTCCAAGAAGCAATTCTTGGAATGCCAGCTGGTTGCCAGATAATTCAACTCAATTTGATGCTGACAACCCAGAGATACATCAGATTCTACAGGCTGATGGCTCTGTCCTATAATTCTGCACACCCACCCAACCTCACCTTTACTTCAGATGCCAGTTACAAGCCCAGGTTGTTACCTGTACTTCTGACTTACTAGCTATAAACCAGAGGTTCCCACAACCTCCTCCTTGGGTTTGATTAATTTCCTAGAGTGGCTCACAAAACTCAGAGAAACATTTACTTGAACACCAGTTTATTATAAAAGGATATAATTCAAGAAGAGCCTGTTGGAAGTGGTGCATAGGTAAAGGTATGGAGATAGTACACAAAGCTTTCATGCCATCTCCAGTCATACACCACTCTCCAAGCAGTCCTTGTCATTGCCAACCTGGAAGCTCTCTGGACCACCTTCTATTGGGATTTTTATGGAGGCTCTCTCACATAGACATGATCAATTATTAACTCAGTTTCCAGCCCCTCTCCTTTCTCTGAAGGATAAAGAGTAGGGCTAAAAATTCGAAGCTTCTAATCAGGGCTTGGTCTTTCTGGTGACCACTCCCCATCCAGGAGCCATCCAAGAGCCCACCCAGAGTTGCCTCAATAGAACAAAAGATTCTCTTAGTGTTCTTATCACTGGGGAAATTACAAAGGTTTTAGGAGCTCTGTGCCAAGAACTGGACGCAGAGGCCGATAAATATGCTTTTTTATTATTTCAGAACCCATAAGTGGAATTTCTAGATCATATAGTAATTCTATTTTTAATTTTTGAAGGAACTGCCATACTGTTTTCCACAGTTCTATATTCTCACACTCAGAGCAGAAGGGTTCCAATTTCTCAACATTCTTGCCAACACTTATGTTCTGATTTTGTGATTGTAACTATCCTAATGGGTGTGAAAAGGTAGCTCATTGTGCTTTTATTTCACATTTTCCTGATACTTAGCGATTTTGAGCATCTTTTCTTGTGTTTCCTGTTCATTTTATATTTTCTTTGGATAAATGTCTATTCAAGTATTTTGTGCATTTTTAAATTGAGTTTATTTTATTGTTCAGTTGTAGAAGTTCTTTATTTATTTTAGATATTAATCCCTTATCAGATTTGTGATTTGCAAATATTTTCAACCATTCCATGGTTTGCCTTTTACTCTGTTGATAGTATCTTGTGATACAGAAAACTTTTTCGTTTTGATGAAGTCCAATTTGTTATTTATGGATTTGGTGTCATATTAAAGAAATCATTTTTGCAATGGCATTTGGACCCAATGACATACAGCTTTTACCATGTGTTTTCTTCTAAGGATTTTATAGCTTCAACTCTAACATTTATATCTTTGATCCATTTTGAGTTAATTTTTGTATATAGTGTAAAGTAAGGCTCCAAACTCATTCTTTTGCATGTGGGTATCCAGTTTTCCCAACAACATTTGTTGAAAAACTGATCTTTTCTCCAATGAATGATCCTTGTACCTTTGTCAAAAATCATTGGACCATATATGCAAAGTTTTATTTCTGGGCTCTCTGTGCTATTTCATTAGTATAGTGTGTGTATTTATGCCAGTACCACACTGTTTTGATTACTTTATAGTAAGTTTTGAAATCAGGAAGTGTGAGTTCTCTAACTTTGTTCTTCTTTTTCTAGATTGTTTTGGCTATTCAGTGTCCCTTGAGAGTCCATAAGAATTTGAGGATAGATTTTTCTATTTTTGCAAAACCATCATTGGAATTTTTACCTCTTTGAGTAAGTTGATTCTTAAGTATTTTACTCTTTTTGTTGCTATTGTTAATAAAAATGTAAAGGTTTTAAATTTCTTTTATATTACTTATTATTAATGTATAGAAGAACAACTAGTTTTTGCATGTTGATTTTGTGTCCCACTATGCAGAATTTACTAGTTCTAACAATTTTTTGGTGGAAGTTTTAGGGGTTTCAACATATAAGATACTATTTGTAAACAAATATAATATTACTGCTTCTTTTGTAATTTGGATGCTATTTCTTTCTTTTTCTTGCCTAATTGCTTTGGCTAGATCTTCTACTACCATGTTGAATAGAAGTGGTGAAAATGGGCCTTCTTGTCTTGTTCCTGATCTTAGAGAAAAAGATTTCAGTCTTTCACCATTGAAAATGATGTTCTCTGTGGATTTCTATATATGGATTTTATTATGTTGAAGTTGTTTCCTTATACTCTGAGTGTTTTTTTAGTGGTTTTAGCATGAAAGCATGTTGAGTTTTGTTAAATGCTTTTTCTGCATCCATTGAGATGATCATGTGTTTTCTTCCTTCATTCTGTTAATGTGGTTTATTACATTAATTCATTTTCATATATTGAAACATCCTTGTATTCCAGGAATAAACCCCACTTAAAAATGCTGTATAATCCTTTTAATATGTTTATGAATTTAGTTTATTACTATTTTATGGAGGATTTTTATATCAATATTCATCAAAGATATTGACCTATAGTTTTCTTTTCTCTTAGTGTCTTTGGCTTTGATATCAGGGTAGTGCTAATCCCATAGGATGACTTTAGAGGTATTTTCTCCTCTTCAACTTTTTGAAAGAGCTTGAAAAGAATTGGTGTTAGTTAATTAAAAAAAAAATTCTTTGGGCCCAGGAATAAATTCAGCTTAAAATAAATACAAATAAATATTTTTTAAAAATATGAAAAAGTTTTTTACCAAGAAAATTTAAAAATTATGCAAGTATATCACTTATTACTTTATTTCTAATTAGTTTTTTAACCTACTAGTAAGCATGAACAAATTGGTAGAATTAAAATGACTCAAGTGTTAATTTTCTTCATTGCAAGTTTTCTGACAGAAGTATATGACGCTGTCATGTATGACATCTTTTATGAAAAATGGTCATTTTTTGTAGTATTTGAGAATATTATGAATTTTCCCAGTGGCCTCTTACAGTACTCTGATACGCCAAGTTATCTTTTCAACATGTATGTCTCATCATCATCCTTACCAAATTAACAAACTCAGGTGCTAATTAATCAACTACTTTTCATATGATTCAGGTTCTCCACCACCAACTCCCCTAAGCATCAAGAAATTCTACAACTTCTGCAAGATTAACGATTTTACCTTACACTGTATATATCTCATGTGGTTTAAAACATCCAAAAATCGTTGATAAACTGACCCTGCCCACACTAAAGCATTGTGAATTATAAAAGATGGTCTCTGTTAAGTGGGGAGGGATTTCAGGTTGAACTTAATTTTATAAGTGGTCAATTTATTACAGTGTACTGTTCTGTCATGTATTTCACTTCTTTTCTAAAAAAAGTGATAGTTGAGGCCATTTAGATAATAAAAATTTGAGAAAATAAGGAACTGATACACACTGTAAGCTTCAAGTCTTTTCAAGCATAAGATACAATAAGAACTAAAACTACGAAATGGAGGAGGAAATAGAGATAAGGGGATGAAGTTGCAAAACTGAATCTATAATAATATCTCAATGGCTAGCTTTGTGGTGCCAAGAAGGTGGTGAAGTCAAAGAATTCATAAAGATGATAATAAACACACTACAAAGAAAAAAGACTGAAATTTTCATAGAGAGAATTTTTACAGTGATATGACAGATAGAGAACAAGGAAGAGAAGTTTGAGTGAGAGACTATCTGCTTCTTAAATTATTTCCACTGTAGAGAACAACAAACCAATTTGCTGAAATCTTTATTCCCCTCTATGACCCTATCTTTACCTGCAAAATCTCAGCCCTGAATCGATGTCACATTCCAGCTTTTCCATCCCTGGAGAACAGAGCAATTTATCTCATATGAAACCTCAACAGCTCAGGCTGTGAAACAAGGCCGGCCATCCATTCTCACAGAGGAGCCAACTGGAGGTAGGATTTTTAGTTCTGAATTCAGCTAAATATCTTCAAAGAATTGTATCTGGCCTTCCTTATCCAGGGCTATCAGTGAAGTGCTGGCTGGCTTTCAGAGAAGAGCAATTCACAGTCAGTGGAGACATTTTCGGTTGAGCTCTCCAGAGAAGGCTGTGGGGCTTGTCAGTAAGAGTTGATTTCTATGAGGATTATACTTTTTTATTTTATTCAGAGATTTATAAAGAAATTTACATGGTAAGAATTATTATCAACAAAATATGTTGTCTATTCTCTGGTCATTTAAGCAAAATCTTCCTCTCAGGGCCAACCCATGGACAAAGCCCAGATTTAATCTCTAAGAGTCTGCTAGGCACTCTGTGGTCCATGGGAAGCCCTCAAGTTGGCAGCCTGTTTCCTTGTGTGCTGTCCTGGTGTTCAATCTTCCATCTCTTCCGAGTACAACTAGACAGACACCTATGAGATCATCAAGGGACTTGACGTTGGAGAAATGTACTTTTCATTATCTTTAGACTTCTACACTTTTCAAAAACACTCTCAGCCTTTCCAGTAATTGTGCAGCAGTTTACCCAACACTAAGGTTCTCACTATTATAAGTTAAAACAAATAAATTTTGAAAAGGAAAAAGTGATCTTTGCAATTTTGTACAGAATCTATATAATGGGTGCATCCTTATAAATGGAGGTGATGGTGCTCAGGGCAAGCTACCACAGGAGGCACCACCCTGGTGTGTGTATTGTTTCGAGCTGAAGACAATAAGGACTCAGAGAACTCAGGAAGAATATTTGAATTTCCCCTCCCAAACTGCCTATAGAATTTAAAACAAAAAATCTGTTTCAGGAAGGAGTTATTATCATGATGGTTGTAAAGATTACATAGGCTAGAGGTTACAATAGGAAAGGCACCAAGCCCCTTTTATCAAAAACTCTATCTCTCCCTGACCACATTATCTATAGATGACCCTGAGAAGAGTTGTCAGGCAAACATTTGCATTTCTATCTCCATGTGAGTTGTCTTCTTGCCCTCTGTGGTCCTAGACCACTACCCACCCCCAACACCTTCCTCTTCTTTAGCTACAATACTTAAGCGGGCAGCTTAGACAGAGGGACGAGTTGCTCATTTCTGAGTTTCTCCCATGTATACAAGTTATTAAACTTGGTATTATTTTCTCCTGCTAACCTGTCTTGTTAATTATTTGGCCAGCCATGAGAACCTTAAGAAAATGGAAGAGGGAGAGTCTCTCACTCCCTCAACATTTTTTGCGCCCAACGTGGAGCTACACTGGCTGGCAAGTTGCGTTCTCTGGCTGGAAGAAATGCCTTCTCCCTGCATTACTGCAGGGGACGAAATACGGGAACCCCTGACGAAAGCCGGCAAAATGTAAGACTTCTTACCATGTCAGCCTCCCGGAATCTCTACCTGTGGAGTCCGGTGGAAGGAAGTGGTGAGAAATTTATTCTCTTTCAAAATTTAGATTGGCAGGAGAAAATATTTGGGAAACTAGTTTCTTGTGCTTTTAGTGACGCTGGTAAATTTGGTAGAGTACTCTTGGTTTTGATCTTGATCCCTTTTCCTCCCAGAGATAGTCTCTGTTTTTCTCTTTTGTCTCTGTCTTTTGTATTGTGTGTCATAAGAAGGAAATACCATAGGGTAGGATGCAGGCATAGGCCCTATGAGCCTACTGTCTGGGCCGGCCCCACAGACTGGTGAGTTTGCGGGTCTCACCAGACTGGCGTCTATTTAGACAAACTTTGCTGTGGGTTAATATGCACATGAAGTGAAGGCCATTGCCAAGGGCATCTTGGAAGCCAAAAAGGCCGCAAATTTGGTGGGCACGGGTCGAGCAGTTAAGAGCCATTAGGGCGCTCGCCACTTTCAGAAGACTCCCGTGACAGGATAAATTGGGTCACGGAAGGGGGTAGATGACACAGGTCCAACGCCAACTGCAAGAAAATGTCCATGCAACGACGAGGTACTCTGTAAAGCACACAGTCCCCAACCCCGTGGCACCTCCCCCCCAAGTATTATTCTGACTCCAAGAGACCTAAGACGTGGTTAAAGCTGTCATTGTACACATAAGAAAAAAAACGGATGAGGTTTTTCCTTCTGTCTTGTTCTGTGTCCTGAGAAAACTTGGCTTTGTGACCAGTGAGAATATTCTCCTTGGTCTCCACCATACGGAAGGTGCATTTACCGAGGTGCCCCTTGGTGGCCAGTTGAGTAGACTGGGGTTCTGAACTGTCTCTTTATCTGGCTGTGCCAAGCTTTCAGGGGAGTTTGTCATAAAGGGCCCAGTCCATAAGGACTTTTATTGTCTTAACCTTCGTTGCTGTTAGTGCTGGAAAAATCCCATTCCAGTATTGCCTGCCCGGTGTCACAGATTAGCGGGTCTGTGACTGGAGGCGTCCCACACTATTGTGGGAGACCGGAGACACCGTTTTCACTACACCATCCTTACCGCCTGTGCAACGAAGGTCTTTACTTTCTCTGAATATCTTTGGGAGTGAATTCTGTGGATCATGGGGGCTACATCATCCGTGCCCTCACCAGGGATGCCTCTTGCGTCCATGGTAAAGATTTATTCTAAGCATGGGAAAGTTACCACCGGGTCTTTCCTTAAAATGGCTTATTGGATCGAGTCACTATTGGAATAAATATACAAATGAAGATCCTACTCGTCAATGGCCCGACGACAGATCCTTTGAATTGGAAAACTTCTAAATTGGGGGAAAAAAATATGTTTTGAGAGCTCTCACACAATTGTTTAATTGGTACCTAAAAAAAGGCGAGAAAAAGGAAGGGAAAAATTCAAATAGCCTTAAGACCTTGACTCAGGTTACAATTGAATTGAGAACATGTAAAAGTGTAAGTGTTGATAAGATTATAAAGGTTGGAATGTTTGAGCTAATTTTATATAAAGAGGTTACATCAATTTTGCCTGTGTATGTTTTAAAATGTCTGACTGGGAATGCGTCCCTTGTCCAAAATTAGAAGACCAACACCTATTGATAAAAATCTTAATGATAACTATGTTTAAAGGTATAAGAGGTGATGAAATTTACATGAACTTTTGTACAAAAAACTGATGTTATTTCTATTACAGAACTGGTTAACAAAAATACTAATTTAAATGATGGCTAATTTTATCTAATGTCTTATGAAGTCTTATAGGCAATCTAAATAATTATTGGGAACAAGTAACTAAATAGTTGTGAAAAAGATGAATGTTGGGTGAACTTTAAATAATAATTATGTGTTATGGTGGTTACAGCTTCCAAAATCTTTTTGGTGACTTAAAACTTTAGAGTTTTGCTAAATTTTATGATAAAAATTCACTGACTATCATCATTTCCAAATAAGATAAGATATTAGACATTGATTACTAAACTTACGTTTGTTACTTTTGGCTTTTCATTACAGGAAAACTAAAAGGTGTTTTGGGTCTATTATATTTCTAGAGGTTATGAAGTGTTTATAAATTTTCCAAGCCACAATATACTAATGTAAAAGAAAGTTTATAATGGTTACTTAGTTTTTACTTACAAATTGGGGTTTCTAAGAGTTAAAATTTCTAATTAGTATATGTGATTGAAGCTACTGAATATTAAGAAAAAATATGTCTGTGTACAAGGAAAGTAAGATATATAAAGAAGGAACAAAGAATAGAAATATTTTATTTGATTGATTAAGAAAGATAAATTTGTCTTCAAGTACTAGGAGGGAAAAGAAAGACATGGGACAAATACTGAATGTAAAAAGAAAGTTATAGGTTTGTGGAAGAGGAATTCTGGAAAAGGAGTTTTTGTATGGTCAAGTTGGCTAAGATTGAAATGAATTTAATAAAGTAAATGAATTTAATATCAGAAGGAAGCTGATACAAAACTATAATTTGGTCTTCTTTCTCTTAAAAGGATAATTTTCTTGAACTTGATAAAGAGGTTATAAAAGATTTTTCTTTACCTTTGTGTAAGTCTACCTAAAAGACAGAAAAAAAAAAAACTGTTAAAATAATTTCCTGTGTTCAAAAGACTGAGGTCACTCTATTAAGGTTTTTGGACTCTTAATTCTCTCTTTGCTTTAACGTTTTCTATTTTTGACAAGCTCCCCAAAATTCATATCTTAAATAAAGTCATTTTTTTACTTTCTTTCTTTGAGAATTTTCAAAGGGCCCTGGAAATTCTCAAAGAAATTTGCTCTCTTTCTATCAGGGGGAAGATACTAAATTTACTAGGCTTATTCAGTATGTTAAATTACATGGAAAGCATTGTCAGACAAGTGATGATAAGTCTGCTTAGGTGTTATTATGTGGGCAAATGTTATTGACATAGGTGTTTTAAAATTGTATAACATTACTGAAATTCTGATCTGTCCTGATTATCAGTCATAATTCTGGTTATTATTATTTTAAAGTGTTGTGTGTCACAAAATTAACCAAATTTCTCTGTCAATTGCCATTTTGAGGTCTTGTTGTTTACAGACTTATTTCTTTGCTCTAATGCTTTTGCAAAATATTTCGACTTCAGAAAAATTCATGGAAAGGACTCTGACATTTACACTGGAGTACAGGTTTCTGACAAACTTTCTGATCATAAAACTGAACTTGGTAAGAAATTACAGAAATCTGATGGAAAGACTGATAACTTCATGAAGCTGCTAACAGAAAGACTGGGATCAAGAATGGATTACACAGGACTGAATGAACTGATAAGGATAATTATAATTTTTATGATTTTTCATTTGAAGTATTGCTGAATTGTTAATGTTTTGTTTTTTCAGAGTTAAGGAGAACATTTTCTCTTTTCTCCTGAGCTTGCTATGACTTATAACAATTTGGTAAATGATATTTTTGTAAGTAAAATTGAAATATTTCTCTATTTCTCTCTATCTGATCCCTCGAATTTGGAAACTCTTAATAAGTGAGTATTATTGTTTTCATTGCAATATAGTTATTTGCATAAGTTCAATAAGAATCTGTCCTCCTTATAACAGGACATAATTGAAACACTGGTTATATTACCAAGGCTGTGACTGGAAGATCATATTTGCGATATAACCATACAGCTTTTGAGGAATGAAAATTGGACTTTATGGAATAAAGCCACGTGGAAATACTGGCCTGGTACCTTATGTTCCAAGCAGCACTTACCAGGATAAATAAAGAATGTCACTTATCTGGCAAACACAAGGAACCTCGAAATATTTTGGGGGAACCTAGGAAGAAAGGAATTCACCCAAATCTGTAGGTATTACAGGCAAAGTCTGATGACAAAATCCTTGGCTTGGCTTTTCTGGCCTGGAGATGCCTTTAAAGTTCAATCTCAGATTCCTTATAAAAAGTTCCAGCAAAGCAGATTTAAAAGAGCCTATGTGATCAATTGCTATTCTTGCTGTACTTATGTAAATAATTGGGCCAACACTCTTGGAACTAGGCTTATTTTGCAAACTAGTTTTAATTTGTCTATCTTTGATAAAAATGAGGGTGATCTTAGAAAGAAAAATTATATTTCAGTAAAAACTATAGTGTACATTTGCAGATATTAGATCCTAGTTTTGTTAATTGTCTGTTAAGGTTTTTGTTTTATATCTGTTGACTGGACTGGATCCTGATTTCTTCTAGTCTCCTAAAATATTTGGCTACAGATGTCCAAACTAACGTTTTTCATTTTTTCCATCATTTTCATTTGGAATCACTAAAAACTGAACCTGCCCTTTTTCCTGAAGCCTTACAAACTGAAGCTGATGGACTTGATATAAACTTAAGAGATTACCCGATGACATCATCAGAGACATTTTAAACTGCAAAAGATGCTTTGATGCTGACATCTAAAAATCTTCTTAACTAGCTGTCCCCTATACTCAGAAACTGCTTTACAACTTGCTCCAACCATTAACCTTGTTTTTCTTTCGTTTACATAGAAATGCTTCCATTAAATACTTGATTGCTTGCTTCCACAATATAGGCATAACCTTGAGAGCCCACCTGCATCACCACTGTCAGGGGAAGAGGGGGAATCTCCCTCTGCCCTTTTCCTTAAGGTTCTTATGACTGGCCAAATAATTAACAAGACAGGGTAGCAGGAGAAAATAATACCAAGTTTAATAACATGTATACATGGGAGAAAACAGGGACACTGCCTTTCTCAACACACTAGCAGATTCTCATCTTAAATACCATGTCCAACCAAAGACAAGGATGATGTTGGGGGTGGGAGTGTTAGTTACAGGAGATTATCACTAAAGCACTGTAAACAAGAGTAAGATTTATTATGCAGTTTTAAGGCCTCACCTTCTACATTGATAAGTCTCTAGAAATGAGGTCGTCCCCCTTCTTCCCAATACAGAGAGGGAGATACCTTTACAAATGGAGACTTCCCTTGTAAACGATTGTCTGGTAACTCCTCGCAGGGCCATCCAGAGCCTGTGGCCAGAGAGACAGAACTTCCGATAAGATGGGCTTGTTGATGCCTTTTCTATTGTAACCTCTATCCTACATTATCATTATAGCAGTCATGATAATAACTACTTCCTGAGACAGATCTTTTGTTTTAAATTCTGTAGGCAGTTTGGGAGGGCAAACTCAAATATTCTTCCTGAGTTCTCTGAGTCTTTATTGTCTTCAGCTGGAAATAATCCGCATACCAGAGCGGTGCTTCCTGGGGTAGCTTGCCCTGAGCACCATCAGTTCCCTCCTCTGAAACTTCCCTAGAAGTTTCACATATTAAAAGCTGAGCTGGTAACTGTGGAGAGAGAAATCGCGTTAGTATCCGAGTGATAAGAAGTCTGCAAAGAGAGAAAAGAATGCAGATTAGAATGAGGATGAACAAGCAGAAAAGAACAAATCGGAGCACATTTCCCCACACTCCATTAAACCAGTCCCCCAATCCTGGAACTAAGTCAGTCCAATAAATTGTGTGAGCTTTGTTTATCTGATGAAAAATGTCAATCTTCTCTTTTAATAGATTTAAGTTAGATATTACTTGACCAGTTTGATTCACATAAAAGCACCATTTTTCTCCAATGATTGCACATGCTCCTCCTTGCTGGGCAGTGAGTACATCCAGAGCACATCGATTTTGGAGCACCACAGATGCTAAGCTGTTAATCTCTGACTGGAGTATGTTCAAGGTTTGCATGGTGGTGTTGAACTCTTGCTCCATTACCATAGAGAGATTTAAGATTGCCTTTTCCAACTCATAATCTCCAAAGCTGGGGAATAGGACTCTAAAGGCTGAAAAGAACTTGGAGTTGTGATATACAAGTGGATTTTTCAGGATTTCTCGACTGGCACGTTTATGTCGCACAATCTTATGAACAAACGAACCCAAGTTTGTAATTTGGCTGGCATTTCAGGTGGAGTGTTTGGTGACAGAAGGAGCCAGGTATCCAAGTCTGCATTGTCCTGACCAATTAGGTGGGAATCCTTTATACACTTTGTTGCCACATAAAATGAAAAGACCAGTGTAGTTTAAAGACAAGTTTAGAATTGAGTCTGTAGTTCCCAGGATCTGGACTATTTCATGATCTGTGTCACTTGCACTGTTAGTACCTAAACATCTCCATTTCCCATGAGCTCCTGTCAGTCTGCGAGAACAGAACAGATTGCAGAATAGCTGGTACAGGAGGCTTGCAGTCTGATTTTGGCAGCTATAAAGCCTGGTCTTGTCACCTGAGCAGGTGAGTCCAGATATTTGATCCAGCCATATATAGTCTGTGGCATTGGGCAGCTTAACCATGCAGATAGCTACGATACCCCAAGTTGCACACGGGTGGCTCGTAAGCCATCCAGAACACTTGGTTATTTGGCAAATGTCTGTGCCAGAGGGAGTAGTGATAGAGTCACTTACAATTCCCTTGAGAGTTCTGAAGATGCCACCTGCGGAATCAAACCACAGAGTTTGACTGCAATATTGTCTCGGTATGTCACCCAGGAAAGGTCCAGCGCCATGTTTACTTTCAATGCAGAGGGAAAAACTTTCACTTATTGCTTGTACTTGGGCAAGGGACAGTCCTTGACCTTCTAAGTAGTCTTTCTGGGGCCCAAGTGACTCACCAGGAGATGAAGCAGAGTGAAGTTTCCCTTGTTGCGGATACCATACTCTGTTATTCATCCATTTTCCGTACTTAGTCCACCAGGTGTTCATATCAGCAGGAGCAAAGACTAGTTCAGGTTCTTTTGCACTATCTAGCTGTTGACATAACCAACAATCAGATTGATTAGTTAGCGTGGCTAGGGCTTGGTAAACTGGCATAGGGGGGTTTGGTCTGTGCCCGACCTGTTGAAAAGGAGAGGGTTAGTAAAAGCAGGACACAGATCGGAAAAGAGCCCATAGCAGAGACTTAGAGAGGGGAAGAGGGACAGATAGAGACCAGCACTCTCCAGTCAGCTTTCTAATAAATGATTAAAAAAAATATATATATATATATCCACTAATAGTTTGTGTGTGTGAGTGTGTATATATATCCTGAGTTTTAAAGCAAGGGGGAGGAAATGGGTCAAAGTAGGTTTTCTTGATCCGTGATCTTGGGAAAAGCTGTCTACTTCGTGATGTCGGCTGCTTCTGGGGCCTGGGTTTTGGCCCTCAAAATCCTTAGTTTAAGGTCACCTGTGGGGATTATCTCTCACTTGTCTTGAGAGCGATGTTCTGGGTCTATTTTGGTGTGGCTTGCATGGATCGAGGAATATTTTTTTTTATTTTGATGGCAGTGCAGGTCGTCGGTAAGACTTCATAAGGTCCTTCCCAGCGAGGTGACAGTGCGTGTTTTCTTCTAAAGACCTTGATGTACACCTGATCTCCTGGTCGAAAGGGATGGCAAGGCTTGTCAGAAGGTGGGGGCCACGCCTCTTTTACCTGTTGACGATATGCTTCAAGTATACTAGTTAATTTTTGTATATAAATAGTCATAGCATCAAATTGTTCACTTAAGTTCCCATAATATTCATTTAATCCAGGAATTGAAGGTTTAGAGATGCCAGTAGGCATCGGACGTCCAAAAACTATTTCAAAAGGAGTCAGTCCATGCCTTTTATTTGGAGTATTTTGAATCTTCATAAGGGCCAAGGGCAGAGCTTCTGGCCATTTAAGTCCAGTTTCTTGACAGACTTTTCCTAGAGTTCTTTTTATATCTAGATTTTTATGTTCCACTTGCCCTGATGACTGAGGGTGATATGGGGTATGAAATTTTAATGAACACCCCAGAGTTTTTGCAAGCAAGTGGTTTATCTCTGCTGTAAAATGAGTTCCTTGGTCTGATTCAATCTATAAAGGAATGCCAAAGCGAGGAATAACTTCAGTTATTAATTTCTTTACCACTGTTGTGGCATCTGCATGTCTGGTCGGATAGCATTCAGTCCATCTACTAAACATGCAGACAATAACCAAACAGTGAGAGTAACCTAAAGCTGAGGGCAAGTCCATAAAATCCATTTGGAGTGCCGCAAAAGGCAGCGTGGGCCTGGGAGGACTTCCTGGATCACACCGATTTCTCCCAGAAACTTGGTAAGATTTGCAAGTTGTGCACTGGGAGGTGATTTGGTCAGAAATTTTATGGCTGCCAGGGCAAAACCAATTGTTTTTTAGTACTTTAGCTATCACTCGTTTGCACATATGTCCCATTTGGTGAAAGATAAGTGCAAGCCAAAAAATGAAAAGAAAAGGAGCTACTGGAAGTCCATTTGGTCCAATGTATAATCCATCTGATAATTGTTTGGCACCCTTTTGTATCCAATTGTCTTTTTCAGATTGTGGGGTATTTGCCTGATAGTTAATAACATCAGTCTGGGATAAAGGCGGGTTTAAAAATTCGGTGGAAAACGGATAAGGGGGTCCCTAGTGAGCTGCATGTTTAGCAGCTCTGTCAACCCTGTCATTCCCTAAAGATATGACATCAGTCTCCTTAGTATGGGCTGAACAATGAACAATGGCAATTTTTGAAGGAAGGTGAATAGCTTGTAATAAGGCTGTAATTAAGTGTCCATTAGCAATAGGAGTTCTTGCAGAGGTTAAGAATCTACGGGATTTCCAAATCGTGCCAACAACATGGCAGACTCCAAAAGCCTATTTGCAGTCTGTGTAAATAGTGGCAGTTTTTTCTTTTGCTAATGTGCAGGCCCTAGTAAGAGCTATGAGTTCAGCAGCTTGGGCTGATATTATGGTGGGCAAAGAATAAGCGTCAAGAGTTTCATGTGGGGAAACTATGGCATAACCAGTTATTATGCTTCCCCCGGAATTTCGTTTACAGGAGCCGTCACAAAACAGAAGTAAGTCTGGATTGTCTAAGGGATGTCTGAGAGATGCTCTCGTGGCTTTGAGACAATTTCTACAGTTGCAAGGCAATCATGTGGAATGGAATAGGGCTCTCCATTATCAGGAAGGGGCAGTAAAGTAGCTGGATTTAAAGTGTTGCAACGAAGTAAGATGAAGGAAGGATTAGTTAAAAGAGCCTGCTCATAGGTGGTCTGTCGCCATGTAGAGAGGTGTTGTGTCCTATGAACTTGCAAAATAGCTGACACAGAATGTGGGACATAGAGGTGAATGAGAGAGCCTAATGTAAGAGTACTGACCTTATCAATCAGGGTGGCAGCTGCAGCCACCGCACGTAAGCATGGGGGCATGCCTTATGCCACAGGGTCTAGTTGGCATTAGAAATATGCTATAGGACTTATTTGAGAGGCAAAAGATTGCCCTAGAATGCCTGTAGCAATTTCATTATTTTCATGACAGTATAGATGAAAAGGCTTGTCAAAATTAGGTAAGCCAAGAGCCAGAGGCATGGACAAAGCTATTTTTAAGGCCTCAAAGGAGTTTAATGCCTCTGAGGGCCAGGAAATAGGCTCTGGGGCGATATCTGGGAGAAGAGAATACAGAGGTTTAGCAAGAGCTGCAAAATTAGGAATCCATTGGCAGCAGTAACCAGCAGCTCCTAGAAATTTACGTAGCTGTTTGTTTTGGGGAGACGGATGGATAAAATTGACTCAAGGCGTTTGGGGGTTAGCTTTTGAATGCCTTGAGATATCTCATGCCCTAAGTAGGTAACAGTCATTTGCACCCACTGAAGTTTAGACTTGGAGGCTTTATGGCCTCGTTCAGCTAGGGCTTTCAGGAGAATGAGAGAATCTGTAAGAGCCCCCTGCTTAGTTGGATTACAGAGTAAAAGGTCATCAACATATAGAACAAGAGTGGACCTTTGAGTAAAGACTACAGAATCCAAGTCAGCTTTAAGGACCTGGGAAAATATTGAGGGGGACTCACAATATCCCTGTGGTATTGGAGTCCATGTTAATTGTCTCCCTTTAAATGTAAATGTGAAAAGAAATTGTGAGTCAGGGTGTAATGGGATTGAAAAGAAAGCTGAGCAGAGGTCAACTACTGTAAAGCAGGCTGCATCAGCAGGTATTGAGGTCAGGATGACAGCGGGATTAGGGACCACAGGATGCCGAGGAATTACAAAAGAGTTTATGGCTCTGAGGTTTTGTACAAATCTATAGATTTGGTTCCCGTCTGAGTCAAATTTGCCTTCCTTTTTTACTGGCAAGATTGGAGTGTTACAGGGCGAGGAAGTAAAAGCTAGTACACCCTGTTGCAAAAGGGAGTCTATTATGGGTTGAATTCCTCGCTCGGCATCTCTGGAGAGCGGTTATTGGGCTACTGATGGAAACGGTTTATTTTTTTTTCCAAGTAACGTGCACGGGCTCAGCACTAAGCAACTATCCTACCTCATTTGCTTGTGTAGCCCAAAGACTGGTTGGGACATTCTTTAAAGACTCATCTTCCTCAGAAGGATTTAAATCAGGACAAGTTTCCATCATGGAAAGTAGGAGACTTGGGGCTTGGTCAGAAGACAAGGAGATAAAAACACCTTTTTCATTACAATTTATAGTGGCATTGAATTTACATAACAAATCTCGGCCAAAGAGGTTTGCTGGTGAACAGTCAGAAACTAAAAAAGCATGATGAGTGTTAAGGGGGCCTAAATATATTGGAGTGGGCTTAGATATGGGCAGTGAAATAGGCTGTCCAGAGACTCTAACAGCTTGATAGAATCAGAGGTAACAGGTAGAGATAAATCCTTTGAACGGATAGTAGAGAATGTCGCACCAGTGTCAATTAAGAAATCCAGTTTCCGATCCTCTATTTTAAGTTTAACTGTAGGCTCAGGGGTGCGACTAAGGATCGGCTGACCCCATCATTTGAGGGAGAAATGCCCCTCAGGTAGAGAACAATGAGCCTTTTGGGGGTGCTGGGGCCAAGCGGGAACATTTTTTAAACTTTCCCTTCTCTTAAGAGAGGCACATGCTCTTTTCCAGTGCCCTGGTTTCTTGCAATACCTACAATTGTCCGAAGGCAAATAGGGAGACCTCTGAGTGGGCTTTAGTTTACTTTCAGGGTTGAATTTTTGCTTTTCAAAATATTCAATTTGCAAAGCAAGAAGAGTTGTCTTTAATTCTTTTTTTTTTTTCCTTTCTTGCTGACAATTTTCAAAGAATTGTGTAGCAACCTCCGTTATTACACTTAATGGTTGCCCTCCCAACCAACCACACTGTTTTGAATTTGTTTCTTTATATCAGGAAGAAAATTTCCAACTAAAGCAGAAATTAGGAGATTCTAATGCTCTGGAACTTCCAGATTCAATGCAGTGTGTCTTTGGAAAGTCTGAATAAACCGTTCAACAAAAGCTTTATGATGTTCCCCCTCATTCTGAGTGCATAATTCAATTTTTGACCGATTAAGTTTAGGAGGAAACGCCTCTAGAATCGCTCCTATTAAACCTTGAATATCAGCCTATAGCTGTGCCACTTCCTGGTCATCTGCAGGAGGGCCTGGGAGAGGGTCTGGCCATCTATTTCCTCTATGAGGGGGGTTTTTCCTAGGGGGCCGTCTGGCCTGTCTGATAACTACAGTGTAGTCATGGGATGGAAGAACGCCCCTTAGCAGCCAGTCAAGTTCTCGGTGGGTGGGGCTATGAATAGCCACTAATCTTTCTAATTCTTCTTTAAATTTAGTAGGGTCTTCTGACAATGGAGGCAAGAGAGTTTTATAGTTTAAAAGATCAGCTGTTGTCCAGGAGACATGAATTCTCTGCAGCGGAGGTCCAGGATGCATCCTCAAAGGATACTGCATAGGAATGTCTGAAGCTGACAGAGCCTGATTACAGAGCCGTGGAAAGTAAGAGGAGTTGTAAGACACAGCAAAACGAAACTTCTTGCCCTTCCTGGGTGTTTCTACTAAATTTATTTCTTGGTTTTTAGCATTTACACAAGTAACCTGTATGCCCCTTGCTTGGAGGTCAGGCCTAAGCGCCCCCTGTAAGTCTTCAACAGTGAGAGAAGTTAAAACAGGCAGCTGAATGCCCTTCGGAGAAGTTGGAGTCCTGGGACCTAAGGGAACTGGCTGAGGAGGTGGCTGAGGAGCTAAGTCTTGAGGGGGAGGATTTGGGCCAGGTGCCCAGAGATCCAAAAGTTCTTTTGGGGAGTCAGGGACAGGTAGTTGGGGATATAAGGGAGCGTAGGAGGGAGGAGACAGGGAATTTTCAGTAAATGTGACTTTCAATCTTTGTTCTAACTCCGACTTTTGTTCTTTCATTTCATTAAGAGATTCCCTAAGGCTAGCCGTTATACTTTTCTGGGTTTTCTTTTCAATTTGATCTTCCCATAAATACCAATAAGGCAGCTGCTTGGGATGAAAGCTCTCTAAAATATTTTTCAAATATAGAAGTTTTTCCAATTCAAAGGATCCATCGTCTGTCCATTGACGAGTAAGATCTTCATTTGTATATTTATTCCAATAGTGACTCAATCCAATAAGCCTTTTTAAGGAAAGACCCGGAGGTAACTTTCCACGCTTAGAATAAATCTTTACCATGGTCGCAAGAGGCGTCCCTGGTGAGGGCGCAGATGATGTAGCCCCCATGATCCACAGAATTCACTCCCAAAGATATTCAGAGAAAGTAAAGACCTTCATTGCATAGGCGGTAAGGATGGTGTAGTGAAAACAGTGTCTCCGGTCTCCCAGGATAGTGTGGGACGCCTCCAGTCACAGACACCCTAATCTGTGACACCGGGCAGGCGATACTGGAATGGGATTTTTTTCCCGCACTAACAAGCAACAAAGGTTAAGATGACAAAAGCCCTTATGGACTGGGCCCTTTATGACAAACTCCCCTGAGAGCTTGGCACAGCCGGACAAAGAGACAGTTCAGAACCCCAGTCTACTTGACTGGCCACCAAGGTGCACCCTGGTAAATGCACCTTCCGTATAGTAGAGACCAAGGAGAATATTCTGACTGGTCACAAAGCTAAGTTTTCTCAGGACACAGAACAAGACAGAAGGAAAACCTCATCTGGTTTTTTTTTTTCTTATGTGCACAATGACAGCTTTGGCCACACCTTAGGTCTCTTGGAGCCAGAATAATACCTAGCGGGGGAGGTGCCATGGGACTGGGGACTCTGTGCTTTACAGAGTACCTTGTCGTTGCACGGATATTTTCTTGCAGTTGGCGAGGGACCTGTGTCATCTACCCCGTTCCGTGACCCAACTTATCCTGTCACGGGAGTCTTCTGAAAGTGGTGAGCGCCCTAATGGCTCTTAACTGCTCGACCTGTGCCCACCAAATTTGCGGCCTTTTTGGCTTCCAAGATGCCCTTGGCAATGACCTTCACTTCATGTGCATATTAACCCACAGCAAAGTTTGTAGACGCCAGTCTGGTGAGACCCGCAAACTCACCAGTCTGTGGGGCCGGCCCGGACAGCAGGCTTATAAGGCCTATGCCTGCATCCTACCCTATGGTATTTCCTTCTTATGACAAAAGACACAGACAAAAGAGAAAAACAGAGACTACCTCTGGGAGGAAAAGGGATCAAGATCAAAACCAAGAGTACTCCACCAAATTTAAACCAAATCCAAAAGATCTTCTGGGGAGTCAGGGACAGGGAGTTGGGGATATAAGGGAGTGTAGGAGGGCGGAGACAGGGAATTTTCAGTAAATTTGACTTTCAATTTTTGTTCTAACTCCGACTTTTGTTCTTTCATTTTATTAAGAGATACCCTAAGGCTAGCCGTTATACTTTTCTGGGTTTTCTTTTCAATTTGATCTTCCCATAAATACCAATAAGGCAGCTGCTTGGGATGAGTCAAATTTCCATAGAAAGAAAAAGGACTGGGTTTTCCAAAGATGCAACAAGAATGATCAAGTCCTGATTCACACCTAGATATCCTGCTCCTGTTCTCCATGAATTGTAAAATTGAAGTTAATTATCTCGTTCACTTGGTCTAAATCTATTGAGTCACTTTGGCACTGAGCCTCTAAACTGGTCCACAGACTGCTTCAGCAGACACAAAACTCTCTCTCAAGTGCTTGCATTCATGTGCTGAGTAGGTATTGTATTTATTTAGAACTTATTCAACAAAAGATCTTCACTGATTCACTCAAGTCCTTAAGTATCTACTGTGTGCCCAAAGGTCTTGAAATGTTGGGGGTCTGCAAGGAAGACAGATATGTCTAAACAGATAAATTACACTACAGAAATAATTTGAATGAAAGAGATATGAATAAACTGCCGTGGGACTCCAGGAAAAGAACCCCCATGGGTTGACCTACAACTAAGAGATACAGCTCTGTACTGGGGCTCTGAGGAGAAAAACAACTACCATGGGGGATGGACAGGCTTTGTACCATCTAAGTAAAGGAAAAGGAAGGGAGAGAAGATAAAGAGAAAACAAGAGAAACGGAAAGGTTTTCTTCTTCTGAATGTTTCTGCCACCAACTTTTGGAGCACACTGTTTGCTGATGTCCTTTCTGGCCAGTCTTATCCTTCAGCCGGCTTCTAGAGACATCAACAATTCGATTGTAATGAGCTGGGCTCTTCCGTGCAGACAATGCCAACTCTGGAGGGAGCCAGGAGGGGAGCCAAAGATTCACAGGACTCTGTAGCCCTTCTGCAGCTCACTGGTGGGGAGGGGCACCGAGGCTTCACCTTGGCCTCTGTCTCCAAGTTCACATCAAAGAGGGTCGGTTCCTTCCTCGCTAGATGAGCGTGGAGAGAAACCTCCTTCACAGAAGGGATGATGGAAAAATTAAAGTGAGAGCCATGAAAAAGGCAGAGGAGGTAGCACCATGAATCTGAAGTAACTGGACATGTGAATTAGTAACCAGTAGGAAGAAGAGCTGAAGACAAAAAATAAAGGCAAAAAATCAGTTCTCAATTTTCTAAGATGGAAACGCAAGTCTTTCTTCTTCCAAACGAAAAAAGTCATTGAACCCATTCCTTTAAAATAAAATTCAAAGGGGCCACATGTTGCACAGCATGGTTTGAACCATGATGTCGCTACACAATCATGTGTAGTCATCAGTTGTTAAGGGCACTGCAAATAGTTCATTCCTTAACAATTATGTTACCAAAGTTTGCAGTTGATATATATATATATATATATTATTTTTTTTTAGAAAAGAGTAGAGTGTGTGCCAATTGCTCACTGTACTATTGACAATGTCACTCTTACAAGTGAAAGCATGACTAGGAGAGAAAAGGTGGTGTGACCCTAGTTTGCTAGAGTCACAGCAAGAAAAGTTAAGAAAGTGCCATCGGGTCATTTGGACAAAAGAATGCTATATGGCTGTTGGGTTTATAAGAGATGCATTGGAGAAAAACAAGTCACTACATTAAACTATTTTCTACTTACCTGCATCACCCTCTCCAAGGACACATATTTTAAAATGAGACAAGTTATTACATTAAGAATGACCGGCTCTGGCATTTGGAAAAGTACATCAAATAATGAAGTAAAAACTGGGTTACAAACATCCTGGTATCAATTCCAACTACCACCTTTTACCAAACTAAAACTCTAATGATCACTAATTCACTTGCAATCCAGTGCTCCTCCCATATACAAAATCAACAACTTAAAATGTGTCATAACTATTTTCAAATTTGCCTAAAATTTTAGAGGATAATGAAAATATATCTCTTGGAAAAGTTGAGAAGGGTGGAGACGCCAGGAAAGGAAAAGATGGAAATATTACCCCAATCAATGATGTAAAACACAAGGCATGAACAACTGTTAAGAGAATTTTCTATGACATTGATCAATTCTACTATCTCTACACCTGGCTATTTCCCATCAGTCATTGGATACATAAATAAATAGAATAGTGTATTTCATGGGATCAATTATTTTAGTTGTGTGCTTTCTCTTTGACCACTACATATGCTTTTATGTGTTTGCTTTATTTTCAGGTGGTGTCACATTAGAACACCCTCACCTCGGCAGATCGTTGCATTAAGGAACTCTACCTTGGCCTCTGATCAACTGTACTCTGTGTTATGGTCAACTCAGAGCCCTACGTGGATCAGTGTTTCCTACCTCCTCTCTCCCATGCGTTGTTCATGTCAGGGAGTATAGTCCAGCGAGTGAACAGTAAGCAGTGTTTCCAAAGCATGAGATATTAAAAGGAGGAGACGCAGGGTTGGGTGTGGGCCCCCATTCCGTGCCACAGTGCAGACAAGAAAGAGGTCAATGCATCCCTAAAGAGACTGGGATAAAAACAGGAGGTTATGAGCACGAGGCTCCCTCTGCAGGCCTTGAAGCAAGGACCTGGAATCAAAGTGCTGACACCGTGGATCGTGGTTGGTTTTACAGGGAACTCACGAGCAAGATAAGGACATGAAATAATGATAATTATAAGAAGAGCAACAAATACTGCTACGCAGCCAAGGACTGCACTCTGAATGTAAACAGACGAGAGGTGAACTGTGAGCCCACACTGCTCCAGTCCCCCTCGGCTGTGGCCTAGAGGGAGGCTCCTGTGGCCTTGGCAATATGGGTTTAATTTAAGGATTCAGATGCCCCTTGACCTGGACCCTACAAAAGATTGTCTGTAATACAACTGGCTCACCAGATCCCCCTGGCTCCCGGACCCCACTTCAGAGGCATCTTCTCCTGCCAAGACATCAGCTTCACTTTCAGCCATTTCTGTCCCCCGCTCTGCCTATTCATTCTGTACTTGGTAACTTCTGTTTACCCAGTTGTACTTCCTCCGCTCTATGAACTCTGCATGTCAGGACGTTTCAGTGCAGCGTCCCTTAACCAACTCAGAGGCAATCTCATGGTGAACTCCTGGTTTGAGTCAGGAGACATCCTAGGTGTCTGCACTGCCACCTTGACACGTGGTGGACGGGGCCCGGGCCTGGCCCTGCCACCTGGTGCGCGACCTTCCTCCGAGCTCCAGCTCCACCTGAGCACAATCCCCTCCCCGCGCAGCGCACGTTTCCCGAGCATCTGCCCGGTTCGGGCGGGCGCAGGGCGCTTTCCCGTCGCGAGGCCCTTTGCCTCTTGGCATCAGCCTGGGAAACGCTGGAGGGGTGGCGCCCTCCGCGCATCTCCAGGTAAGTCCTTCCCCTGCCCTGTGTACTCCCTTTGCCACTGTCCGTCGTCATCTCTTCCCTGGCCTTGTCGTGGGCGTTCCCCGCCCCCATCAGCTACTAGGCCACTCAGTCCCTGCTCCACCCACAGTGAGCTAGATGGTAGCTCTTCCTATTGGCATTCGCTGCCAAAACCGCTGAAGGCATTCCCCGCTGTCTTCCACAATGCATCCTCCTCCCCGGCTCACCTTGCTCCTCAGTGCTTCATCCACTTGAGCAGAGGGCTCCACTTGTGCCTTCTGATCCCAGCGCTGTTTCAGGCCTCCCTACTTTGCACGCACTGCCTCCAATGCCCTTCAGATGTCTGGCAAACTCCTAGTCATCCTCTAAGATCCAGCTCAAGCACCTCCTTTGAACTTCTGTGAAGGCAAGAACTTCAGTTCCTTCAGGTTGTCCTCACCAATGTTGTCCTCCTACAGGTTAGCAGGCGGCCAGGAACAAGGGGTGCCCTCCTGAATGAATGACCAGGAGTCTGGGGACCTGGGTTCTAGCCCTGGTTCTGCTACTGAGTAGTTGTCTCCCTTTTCTGGATCTCCTGTCTGAAATGAGGGGACGGGTTAAAACAAAAGTCAATACATGAAATTCATTTTTGTAAATGAATGAGGTGTTTTGACTTTATGGCTTGTAGGATGTCTTGCAGCCGGTTATGATCCCTGATGGGCATGCCCAAATACTAGCCCCAAATGCTGAGGGCCAACGCCCTCTGTCTTCCCTCCTTTGCTTCCTTCTCTCTCTTTCTCTTGATATTGCTTGATCCCTAGAAGTAATCCAGTTTTCATCTACTCCCAACACCAGTCCAGATTACTTTGTTGTCCTAGAATGTGCCTTGTATCCAGTCTGAAATGTGTTTTTACTGTTTCCTGGTGAAATGTGGTTGATGTTTTACTGTTCTGTGGGGCTGTTTTGCAGAGAGTGATCGGGAAAACTGACTGATAAGATGTGGTATCCAGGAGACTGCTCCTCGAAGGCCTCCACCTGCAGCAAACGTAATTAACCAAAGCTATAAAGTCAGTAGTCTGCTGGGCTATGAGATCTTTCCTCTGTTTGCACTGAGGTCGTGCTTCCCTTGGACTGCTCCGAATCAGTGAGTGAGGCAGGGATAGATACTCAGGCAGACCTGTTCCTGGGAGGCATGGACTCCTCTGCTGACCTGCTTGTGCTCAAGGACTCCCCAGTGGCATTCCTAAGCCTTCCTTAGACTATACAGCAGTGTAGGACACTTGGAGCCATCCTTCCCTCTATCTCCCCCTCATTTAGAGTCAGACTTGCATCATGGCCTGATGGCTCTCCCACTTTGCCAGGCTCCCCCACCCCATTTTCTGTTACAGAAGCATTTCCCCTCATAAAATCCTTGCCCGTTTAATCCTGTCTTGGTATCCACCTCTCAGAGGACATTTGAGCCAAGGCAGGAAGAAACGAAGAGTGAGCCATTTACACATCCTGGGTAGAGGTTCTAGGCAGAGGCTACCTCAAGTACAGAGGCCCAGAGGTGAGAGACTTCTTGGGGGTGTGTGCTGCAAACCAGCCCAAATACCACCAGCTAACCCAAAATAGTCCTGCCCAACTTTTAGGTTGCTTTTGGTAGAGAGGAGAGCCAGCAAAACTTTGCCTTGGTAATGGTTAGCTAAGCCCCACAACCTCATTACCAGGTTATAATGCAAGCGAGTCTCACGTGAAATGTTGTCACACAAGCAGACATTTACTTAAAAATATTCCTTAGGAATCAGGGAATGAAAGAACTCATAAATCCTATTCTGTAAGCTCAGCAAAGTCTCAGCTCTCTGTCCTTTTAGATGAACCTACCAGCCACATGCTTGCAAGATTTTCTTTAGGCAAATAGCACATTCCAGAAACAGAATTTTTGTTTCCTTTTTCACAGCAGTTGGCATTAGGCTTGATAGAGCTGCTTGGAGATCAAACCTCAGGCAGACCTGTTCCTGTGAGGCATGGACCTGGTTCTGCAGCCTCCTCTTTTCACTCAAAACTACATTGGAGATACTTTTGTAACAATTTGTTTGGACCTATGCCATTCTTTTTCACTGTTACATGTTAGTATGAGTAAACGACATCTCCTTTGACTGTTCTTCTTTTGGTGCACATTTGGGTTGTTTCCAGTTTTTGCTATTACAGTATTAAAACTCTTGTTTTAATTCTCATGTCAACAAATGTCCTTTTTCTAATCTATGGAATGCTACGTTTGTCACCTTTTGTGCTTCTCCTTGGTGCTTTTGCTCTTTAGAATGGCCCTCAAACATAGTGCCGAAGTGTTGTGTAGTGTTCGTAAGCACAAGGAGCCTGTGATGGGCCTTTCATAGAAAATGGTTGTGTTAGATGAGCTTCCTTCAGGCATGAGTTACAGATAGTGCTGTTGGCCGAGAGTTCAACTAATGAATCAACAATCTATATGAAATAAGGTGATTTTCAAGAGACACATATAAGACAAGGTTGTGCATTGAGAGGTTCCCAAACATGTCACGACCAGAGGCTGCAGAAACCTCACCTTGTCCTTCCCCTGGGAGCACTGGTTCATTCTTGCTCATGCAGTGTCAGCGAAGAATTGACAGAACATAACTCTTCCAAATAAGGAGGGTCAATGGTAACATAATGGAGATATTTTCAAACATCTCTTTTAAAAACCATATCTACAAAGCAGGTATCTTCTCAACTAACTGTTGAACTGTTGTCTTGACTTTGAAAGGACAGAGTTTTTAACAGTATCCACTAGGATGCATATCTTTGATGGCCACTAATAGCAAAACCCTCAGCAAATTTGGGACGATTGTCTTTTTGCTTGGCTCAATGCTGGTGAAAATCAAGGATTTCTAGTCTCCTGTTCACGTCTGGACTTGTTCACTTAGAGCAGAGTGACCTTGAATGCTGGGATCACTGGTCATCTGTAAAATTGGGTGCAATCACTCAGCACCCAGGGGGCTCCCTAATAACAGTAACTCCCTCTAATAGTTGCCCAGCTGGGCTCCCTTCACCTCCTCCTACACCCGCCAGGGCTGCAGGCAGGGACTGGCTGGACCTCATGTGGCAGGGAGGGGGTGTAGAGGAGGAGGTAAAAGGGCAGCCTGGTCTTTTCCCTGTCCAGGGTCTGAGTGCACCACTGTCTTCGTGTCTGCAGTACCAGCCATGCATGGAGCTGGATCCTGGGTTGCAGTCTTTGGACCAGGACAATGAGGTCGCGGTATATTTAGTGACCCTCACGTCCCCAGATGTCCAACCTACCAACTGCGCACCGTGTGGCCCACCTGGCTTGTGTGGCGTGTTCCCGGGACATAGGGGATGTGAGGGTCACCGAGCAGTTGGCTTGGGGAGGGGACAGACGAAAGCAGCCCCCTTTCAGGGGACCGTTGTGTTACACGTGTGTGCTGCGGGCTGTGTCACCCAGAAGTGCTGTTTGCAGGGACTCTCTGTGTGCCTGACCATGGACAGGAGGCCTGGTTGCCCCACAAGAGAGAGGTCTGTGAGACCGTGAGGGTATCCCTGCCTCACTCATGTAGGCAGAGATCCCGGGCCATGTCCATGCTCATCGGGGCTGATGTTGCTCCATGTCCAACCCTCACAGGACAGTTGGGAAACGGAGGCCAGGAGAAGCAGAGACAGGCCCTGGGCCCACGAGGTGGGCAGAGTCTAGAGGAGAAGAGAGCATTCCAAGCTCTTAGGCCAGCCTCAACACTTCCAAGGGGTTTGCTTTGGGAATGAGAACCCTAAGATCCTGGCGGACCACTGCCAATGTCCCCCATGTAGGGCCCTTTCCTCTACGCATCCCCACGTGGACACACTCAAACACACAAGCATACACACACACTCTGACTGCCCAGCCCTGTGTCAGAAGGGAAATGAACACTGGGGAGGTGACAGGAGGAAGGAAGAAAGAGGTTGGAGGCAGCTCTGCCATGGGGCAGGGGCATCCGGTCCCCTAGCAACATGCGCAGGCCCATAGCATGAAGGGGAGAGATGCCAGACTATGGGCAGGGGGTCCCCAAGGTGCACAGGGGGATGCAGGGGTTGGGGCCATCCTTAGAGCAGCCTGCAGAGAACTAGGTCTGGCGTCCTGTGTCCACCACTCTGGGCACTGGGAACTAGGATGTGACCCCCTAGGGGGGAGGGGCTACAGGAGAGAAGGCCTGATCTTCAGCCTCTGTAATTGGGGTGCATAGATGGGGTGACTCTAAGGGTCCAATAGGCTTGTAGAAGAGTCTATTGACCTTCGTTCTCCATCTATGACCCACTGTTCTCTGAGTCCTTGTAAAATGCATTCCATTCCCTCGAGTTCTTGCTGAGCAGAGGGCAGCCTGAGAGCTTGGGGACTGGGGCCCCGGGCAGTGCAGAACATGGCAGAGCACTGGTCGACTTGTCTGGGGACCAGGGACAAGGCCATCTGTGTCGGAGCCTCGGGGTCCTCCTTTGGAAGTGAGGTGGATTCATTGCCCTGGCTGGGGTGAGGAGGCCTTGTGAATCAATGGGACATGCCAGCGCCAGTGTAAGGAAAGTGGGGAGCAAGAGAGTCTTCTGAGGTCCCTCACGTCCCTCCTGAAGCCCACAGGTCCTGCTCCTTTGCGCCCTCGGCCCTGGTGGAACCACTACCTTGAGGACCCCAAACAAAGAAATGTGTGTGTTTTGCTTTCTGATTTCCTGCCTGGGGCTGCAAGGCTAGGGCTGACCACCAGGGGTGTCCTGTGTCCACTCGTGCTGAATGGAGCAAGTGGAGCAGGGAAGGGACACCCAGGGCTCGTTCTGGGTGTTCCCCTGTCCAAAGCAACAGGCACCTTTGATTACTGGCATCCACGTCCACAATGGGAGCTACTCAGAGGCGGGAGGGGACTCTGAGAACCTCTCATGATTCTTTCAGCTAGTGTGGCACCAGCACTCACCCTGAGCAGGGCCCATGTTAGTCCTGAGGGCAGTGCTGAAAGCACCCACATGGTCCCTGTCCTCCAGGAGCTCACAGCCTGGAGGTGGAAGGGACAAAATCATGAACAAATCCATGCGAAAAAGAAGAGCAGGTGCTACAGGGCAATGAAACAGGGTGCTGGAGGAGGGAGGGCCTCGAGACCCTAGGTGGGTGTAAAAGGCCCCCCTGGGGACATTTGTGCCCTGAGCAGAGGGACAAGAGAAACCAGCCCTGCATCTGTCTGCAAACAGCGTGCTGGGGGAAAGCTCAAAGGCACAGAGACTTGGAGTCAGAAGAGAATTTGACGAGAGAGGAGGTGAGAAAAGAGCCAGTGTGGCTATAGTGAGCTGGGGAGGAGAGAAGTGAGGGAGAGAGGATGGCAGGGCCAGACCCAGGCTTGGAAGGAGGTACCAGCTGTCTATGCTGGGTGACAGCATTAGCCTCACTTAGCACTTATGAGACCTATCACTGAGCATCTGAGAGTGTCTCTACCAGGGTCCAGGCTCAGGTCAGCTGGGAGGCTCCATGTCAAGGTCTAGCAGGAGGCTGGGGCTGTGTTCTCAACTGAAGCTCAATAGAGGTAGAAGAAATCTCGGAGGTCATTCAGAAATATCGGGGCAGTGGTAGGATTCAGTTTGGATGGGGGGTTTCAGGCCTTTTCTGTGGGCCTGGACCCTCTGCCAGTTCTTTGCATTAGGGGGTGCCATAGAGAAGGAAGCTCATAATATCTGATCTGGCATCTCCTGAATAGTGGATCAGAGAGACAGAAAGAGAGAGAGAAAGAGAGACAGAGACACACAGAGATAGAAAGATGGGTAGGAGAGAGAAAGAGAGGAGACACAGACAGAGACAGGGAGACAGAGAGGAGAGACAGAGAGACAGAGAGACAGGGAGAGTGCAAGAGAGATAGACAGCCAGAGACACAGAGACAGGGAGACAGAGACAGAGAGAGAGACAGAGACACACAGAGATAGAATGAACATAGGAGAGACAGAACCAGGCAGAAGTCACAGACTTTTCGTTAAGCCGACCGTGCAAGTGACATCCCATCATTCGGTACTATTCTATTGGTTAGAAGCCAGCCGCAAAGTCCATTCTCAATGAGGAGCGGGGATTACATAGGATGTGTGCCTAGGAAGTGGGAATACTGGGAGCCATTAGGGGGCTGCCCACCACATAGGCTGAGATGACAGCCACTCAGGCACTTGGACCTGAGTCTAAATATAACAGGAGGCCCCTGGAGTGTTGCGAGCCAGAAGGAGATGATTTCTAAACGTCATTTCATTTCAATCCTCCCTAGGGACACTGGGAAACAAGCAAGAGGGGAAGTGCCACTCCCAGACGCCCAGCAGACCCACGCCTCTTTGCGTTGTATTATCTGCTACAGCCAGCCCTTTCTGTAATCCTGGCATTACCAAGTCTGTGCAGGAGCTACGTGTGGGAGCAGACCACGGGATTCACAGACTCTGAAGGGATCTCTAGGTCTATACACCTGATGACATCCCTAGGAAGTAGATGCTAGAATGACCCCCACTACACAGAGAGGGACATGAACACAGGAGAGACCCTGAGAGGAGAGGCGCTGAGAGGCGCAGGGTTGTCCAGGGTGACATCACTGGCAAGAAGCAGGAGAGGGACTGAATTCAACTCTGTGTCCTCAAAGCTGGGGCCCCGGTTGCGTCCAGACCTCCCCAGAGGCTGTGGGGTGGACTGTGTCGGTGTGACTGTGTCTGGACAGGGTATGGAGATGGAGAGTGAGCAGTCAGCAGCCTGGGGGGCCCTTAGGAAGGTCTTGTGTGAGGAGGAAGCTTAGGTAAGGGGATCCCAGGAAGTGACCTCACAGAGCCCAACAGAACTTGGAACCCTGGTAACTAGGCACCCACATCCTAAACACAGCCCCTAAGCGAGCTCACTTGTCTAGCACTTGTCTAGAAGGAGCAACATGTTTAGTTGCTGCTTCCCAATGACCAGGGGCCGGAGCCCCAGGAAAGCCCCCAAAGACCGATGCAGATGCTGGTGTCCCTCTCACGGCCGACAGCTCTTGCCGTTTACCCGGAAGGACAGAAAGGTAACACCGGGAGGCCCAAGGAAGGCCATTCCAAACCAGGCTACCACTGTGGTCCCATCTGGGCAGCCCTACATCCCCTCCCCATGTGTGCCTGGAAGGGCGGGTTCATGTGGGTAGACCACCGTGAGCAGGAGCAGGAGCAGGAGCAGTCGGTGAGGTGTTAGAAGCCTGGGGGTGTCGGTCAGGTTCAAAGCCCAGGTCAAGGCCGGCTGGGTGGGACGTGGAATGTGGGTGTGGCGCCCTTCTGCCTGAGGTTTATCCCAAGCCCCTGAGGTGTAGGTCTTTCCTCAGGGGTGGAATACTGTGCAGACACAGGTGTGTGCCTGATCTGGGGGAATTAGGTCCAGAGGGCAGAAGCAGCAGCAAGGACAGCTGGGCAGGGCTCTGATGCCTCTGGGAGGGAGCCAGTCACTGTCTTTGCAGAGCTCCAGACAGGAGACAGCGTGGAGCTGGTGGAAGGGGATATTCCATTCATCTCCCCGATGGAGGCGCCAGTGTCCCAGAGGACTGAATCAGCAGCTACCGCGAGAGGGTCTGCAGTGACAGTGATAAAACATTCAGAGCAACCAGTGGACCCAGCTTCAATCCCGGGAGAAAAATTATATCCACCATGTCCTGCAGCAGACCAGGAGGCAGCTGAGGCCCCAGCGTCCGTGCAGGGAGCGCCATCCCCTACCCAGGCTCCTGTAGGATACCAGGAGGCAGAAGAGGCCCAAACCTCTGTGCAGGGAGAGCCATCCCCTGCACACCCTCCTGCAGGAGACGAGGAGGCAGCTGAGATCCCTGCCTCCGTGCTGGGACAGACAGCTCCTGCACAGCCTCTTGCAGGACTCCAAAAGGCAGCTGAGGCCTCAGCCTCCCTGCAGGGAGAGCCATCCCCTGCACAGGCTCCTGCAGGAGACCAGGAGGCAGCTGAGGCCCAAGCCTCTGTGCAGGGAGACCGAAGCCCTGCACAGGCTTCTGGATGAGAACGAGAGGCAGCTTAGGCCGCAGCCTCCGTGAAGGGAGAGCTATCCCCTACACAGGCTCCTGCAGGAGAACAAGAGGCAGTTGAGGCCCCAGCCTCCTTTCAGGGAGAGCCATCCGCTGCACAGGCTCCTGCAGGAGAACAGGAGGCAGCTGAGGGCCCAGCCTCCATGCAGGGAGAGCCATCCCCTGCACAGGCACCTGCAGGAAACATTGATGTAGCTGAGGCCCCAGACTCTGTGCAGGGAGAGCCATCCCTGCACAGGCTCCTGCAGGACACTGGGAGGCAGCTGAGGCCCCAGCCTCCGTGCAGTGAGAGCCATCCCCTGCACAGGCGCCTGCAGGAGACAGGGAGGCAGCTGAGGCCAATCTCTGAGGCCTGGGAGAGCTGGCTCAGGAGCTTCCCTCATTAGCACCTCCAGTCCCACCTGTTCCACCTGCTCCCTTACCACAAATTTCCTTCCCTACCCTGTTTATTGTATTTGTTCCTTTCATTGCTTTGTTTTTATTGTTTATATCTTGAATATTTAAAATAAATTTAACTTTCATCTTTTAACAATTTATTGTTTTTCATTTTAAATTGTACACCTCATGAGCATCAAGTACATTCACAATGCTGTGCATCCATCACCGTTGTCTGGGTTCAGAATATTTCATTCTCCAAAAGGAAACCCTGTTCTAAAAGCACTCACTCCCCATTTCTCCCTGAGGCCCTGGCAACCCCTAATCTGTTTTCTGTCATGGTTTTTTTTTTTGTTTTAATCTGTTCTGGATGTTTCCTATAAGTGAAATCATGACGTAGTGGCCATTTGTGTCTGCCCACTCATTTTCACACGACCTGATAGGTTTTCCTTTTCTGTTTTTATTTGAAATAGAATTTCTCTAATTTGATAGGAAAATCCCAGATGAGTCTAGATTTGATGTATCCAAGAAAGCCCTTTTGGTACATATGTGCATAATCTTGGGGTACAGACTGTTGTTCTAAGTGGGACACCAGAGCCAGAAGCCACACACGAAAAGCGTTGCTCTTCATGCAGAAAAAAACATAAACAAGAAAATGGTTGAAGGCTGGAAAGACAAACCATAAACCGGAATGTATCCTCATAACACAAGCCCAGGGAAAGGTTACGCCTACTTGTGGTCTAAAAAAACGCTCGAAAGTCAGAGTTTTAAAAAGAGATAAAGAGCAAACACATTCAATGCCAATGAGAGGCGCTACACAGGGGCAGCATGTGTCAGAGATGCGCAAGCTCCCCGAGGAGGAGACGTGCACATGGAGACACTGTGGAGAGGGCACTGGGCCCCATCAGACGGGCAGGGTTCCAGTGGGGTGATGACAAGCCCTGGTGACAATGTGAGGAAGCACAGGCCCCAGTAGACCCCTAGAGACAAGTGTGAAAGGACACTCCTCTCTGGAGACCAGCCTGCAGGACCCATTGCTGTCCCCAGGGGCACGCCTGTGCTGGCGGTGCTGATCCCAGGACTTCATCCCACAGAAATTCCTGCCCAACTTTTCAAAGATATATTTTCCAGACTATTCATCACAGCACTGGTTGCAATAGCAAGCAATTGGAAGGAACGCTACTGTCCATGGCAAGGCGATGGGAGCCATCCGTCCCATCTGTAAGACCTCGTATATGTGATATCAGCCGGGACACACGCATCTATGAAAATGAATCTGTGTGTGAGAGAGAGACAGAGACAGACAGACAGAGAGAGACAGAGCCAGAGAGATACGCACCAAATCGTCCATGGGGTTCACCTCTGAGGATGGGAATTGCCACTCGCTTCTCTTCTCCTTTAGGGGCCTGCGTGATGTTTCAACTTGATAGAATGTGCCTCTATTCCTCTTATAATTCTAACAAGATTAAAATCACATGGTTAATGTTATCCATTTATCACTCATCTTTGGACTCAAGTATATTATTTAGTTTTTCTTTGTAAAGGTTTTAAATACAAAGACAATGAAAGTTTATTATAGTAAAAGAATGAATTCTAAGGGAATTAAGAATTAAGTGGAAAATGAGGAGTGCCCTTAATATGCAGTTTACCGTTTCAGTCCTTTGCCTTTGTGTGCACGTGTGTACATGTGCCCATTCAGCTGTGTGCATCTGTATGCACATGGGTATGTCTATGTGCAAATGTGTGTGGGTGTGCACTTGTGGCTATCGTGTGGGAAGGACTGCAGGGAGTGTGCTCTTCTGGAACCTGATTTCCCCAGGGCTGGACCCTGGCCAGTCAATCCTCTTCCTCTTCTGCGTCGGCATCAGATTTTCCTAACAGCCTCTGCTGGGAAACACGAATCATTTCGGATTTTTCTCTCCCGTCAGCGTGCTGAAAGGAACACCTGCATCCATAAATCTCTACTTCTTTAGGACCGATCACTAGATGTGGAGATTCTGGCTCATAATGTAAACGTGATGTTAAGGTGTTGGTCACAGTCTCTGACACCCAAGGTCTCCTTCTACGCTGTGATCTTGTTTGGGAACAGGGAGACCAGAGACCCTGAAGCAGAGACCTGAGGGAGGGAGGGAGAAGGAGGAGCAGCTAGGATGCAGGGGATGAAGGTACCTGGGGTGACCTGCCCAGCTGGAAGGCCCCGCTCCTGTTCCTTCTGTCCCTACCACTCCCCTGACCCCTGGCCCCGCCCCTACCACACCTGACTCCACTTTGGCCTTGCCCATGACCCTCCTGCTCCCTAACTCACCTGAGCTGAGCAGCCTGGCCTGCCATCCAGGACAGATGATGATGAGGGTCTGGACACTCCTGCCTGCTCCCTCTCCCTCCAAGCAGAGAGCCCCATCTTCAGTAGAGAAAGCACATCTAGGGCAGTGCAGTGAGTCACAGGGACCTCCTTGAACATGACCCCTCCAGGGGGAGTTCTCAGTTGCAACAGCAGGACACACTTGAGCTTGTGTGAGCAGAAGTGACTTGGACAAGACACAGTGGAGGTGTCATAGAAGGTGCCAGAAGGTCAGAGCACGGGGCTGGAGGCTTTGGAGAAGGTCATTGTGCCCAAAGGACACCTCAGTGTCTTCCAGGAGTGATGGCTGCCTCAGGCACTGTGCCAGCCCCAGCCCACATATCCAGCACATTCAGCATCTGCGATGGAGGGGCCTTGCTTAGTGGGGATGAGCGAGAGAGCCCTGGTGACCTCGGAGAGGCATTGCCATTGGAGCCTCGGTTTCCTCACCTGTGAAGTGGGGTGGCAGCCGACCTTTCATGGTGCTGTCCGACAAGTTCGCTGAGCCTGCACCTGGAGTGCCCTGCACCTTCTCAGATCTCAACAGAGACTAGCTCTAATGAAGAGGAATCACTGGAGTAGAGATGGGGCTGTGTCCTGGATCCCCACCTGGCTGGCTGACTGCCGTGGGACGAGATGGGGTGGAGAAAGGCATTCCAGAGGAACAGTGGAGTCAGAGCGAGTAGGGCATGCAGAGGAAGGCATCCCTCCCACTGGTGGGAGATCAGAGTGGGCAGAAGCGTAGGGCCCCACGGGGCTCTCAGTGGGGTGACATCAGCAGGAACAGCTCACGGTGATGAGCACTTACTGGGGCCTCTGTTCTCCTCTTGAGCTATCTCCTTGAATCCTACCCACAACTCCTTGCGGGAGGAGCAATTATTGTCTTCATTTCACTGATGAGGAAACTGAGGCTCAAAGAGACTTGTCCCCTCTGTGCCTTGCAGAGTGGCAGAGCCGGGATTTGAACCCAGTGCCTCTTAGACCCCATGGGGCCTGCCTGAGAAGGGCTCCCCCATGCTGAGGGAGGGACCTCTTTTCCCTAAAGTTCTGAGAACTTTTGGTCCTGATGTCCAGAGAGACCTCACTCTGCGGGGGGATAGGCTGGTCCTTGGTACTGGGAGAGCCCACAGCGCCCACGGCTGACCATTCCCCGGCCACAATACCCAGCCCCAGGCAGACGGAGTGGCCCTGTCCCTTTAGTTCAGTGATGGCTGGAGGCCAGTAGGGTGCAGGCCTCAGGGAGTCCAGGACCCCTGAGCCCGAGGAGGCCGCAGTGCAGGAGAGTGGTTTTGAATGATCCAAAGTCAGAGAAACAGGGGTCCTAGTCCCTGCTCAGCCTCTTTCTAGTTGGTGATGCAGGTGAGGCTCTCAGCCTCAGTTTCCCCATCTGTACAATGAGGAAATAACTTGGCCTACTGATGGGTTGTTGGGAGACTTCCCTGAGGAATGGTTTGAGCATCTCTAGCCTGGTGCATGGAGCGTGTTATGAGCCCCCTGCCAGGCTGTCACAGTGGTCCTCCAGGGCGCAGGGTCTGGGAAGTCCCACCTCAGGTTCTCTTCCTGCTGCCCTGCACCCGGGAACATTCAGCAATTTTTGAGGGGGAGCTGAAGAAGATCCAGGACCACACTGTGTTGCAGGTGACAGAGGCTCAGCGCTGGAAGGACAGCTGAACATGCTCCATGCCACCGTCCAGGTCTTGTGCTGTGACCCCCTGTGAGCCCGCCACAGATAAAGGCTCCTCTTGTGTGGATCCAGCTTCTGTGGTTTATTCACTTATTGCTTCATTTACCTAGTCATTCCTTCACTCATTCCTTCACTCACTCACTCCTGCACTCATGTACTCATTCATGCATTCGTTCATTGTTTCACTCACTCATGCACTCATGTACTCATTCATGCATTCTTTCATTGTTTCACTCACTCATGCACTCATGTACTCATTCATGCATTCGTTCATTGTTTCACTCACTCATTCAGCCAATACGATCTGGTCCCTGCCGTGGGCTGAGCGCTGTAACTTCACCAGTGAGTATGACCCGACGTGGTCCCTGCCCACCTGGAGCTCACATCCACTGTGTGACCTGAAAGAGGGCTGTCCCTCGGGTTAGCAGGGGTGATGAGCACAAGGAATCCACTTCTGAAAGTAGAGGCCACCCATGCAAAGAGAAGAATGGAGAAAACCCATGCTAGGCACTTCATCGACAAAAAAAATAATTAAAAGTTAATAAAAATAAAGATATCCTATATTTAACAAAATGTGGGTTCTAATCACAAGTGTGCACTCATTCCTACAACCAATGAGAAGTAATCCAGATTGGACTGGGTATTTGTTACACATTTTTCCAGCCAATAATAGCATTTCAGTAAACCTGTTCCAGGGCCTCACGATTTTCCTAAGGCCTCTGTGATCCTCCAACACTTAAATCTTTCTCCTTGGAAGCCTCTGTCCTGTCCCCCTCCTTGTCGAATGGCTCTTCCACTGTTCGGGGGCCTACCCTGCACGTCCACACTCGTCAGTGACTCTCCACGTTGTTTGGACAGGCTGCCCACGTTCCTCCCTCAGCCTCACGAGCTCCTGTTTCTTTGGCAAGGTTGGTGTTTTCACTGGGTGATCACCTGGCATCCTTCTTTGCAGCGGTTTGCATCTTCCCATGCTGTGTCTCCTCTGACGACTCCGGGAGGCAGGCCTTTAGTCCCCATATTACAGATGAGGAAGCTCAAGTCCAGAAGGCTGGACGACCTGCTCCAAGTCACAGCCAGCGTGGAGCCCCGGCAGGGTTTGGGCCCAAAGCAGACAAGGATGTACGGCAAGTGGTTTGTTTGCAGGTGATGGAGAAGGCCCGAGGGAGATCAAGGGGAAGGGAACATGGAGGAGGAGAGCCAGTGCGGGGGCTGACGAGGGAGCACTGAGGTGAGCATCCATCCTAGTCCTGTTGGGAGACGAGATACCACCCGGACTGGCTCTGTTCTGGTGGGTGGAGGGTTTACCCCGGGGTAGTGAAGGCTTCCGTGCTACAGGCTGTCACAGGCTTGCAGAAGAGGAAGCTCTCGGTGCAGGAGAGAGCCCTCAGGCAGAGAGTGGATGCAGGGGCTCCAGGGGGACACTGTGGGCCTGCTGCAGACTGGCTCCCAGGGACTGCAGGGACTCAAGTGGGCTGAGGGAACTGAAGGGCAGCAGCAGCAATGTCTGCAGCGGGGGTCTGCACACATGTCCCACACTTATGCCCCCAGAAAGGCTGCTCTGCATGGCATTTCTCCTCCCAGATGCGGAGTTGGCCCAAACTGCCCCTTCACTCCACACTCCCAATTTCTTTCCACTCATCTCAGGTTACTAGAAATTCAGAATATTTTAGTTGCTGTTGGAGCCCAGAGACTTTTGTTTGTCCTGCCCATGTTCTAACATTGCTGGCTTTTTAAAGATCTCAGGGCTTTGACTCCAAAACAGCAAGATGCTGAGGATCCCAGACAGCTTTCTGGAAGCAAGACTTTATGTTTGCAATACTGCCATCCCACCAGCTCTTCTCAAAATCCCTCCAGGACACAGACTCACAATCTTGGGTCCTCAGATTGCTGAAAGGATGCGCCTTCAGAAAGTGATCGGCGTGGGGCGGCAGGACACACCGAATGGTGGAGTGAGGAATTCAGCCAATCCTCTTCCCGGAAGCCATGATCACACCGGACGCGCTGTCAGAAAACAACCTCTGGGAAGAGACCAAAGACATACAACCAACTGAGGAGCATTTGAAGCTGAGGGAAGAACAGTGAGAGTCGTGGTGTTTATGCCTGGGGCACGTCCCTTCCCCACCCCCTCAGTGTGACGGCCCTGTGAGCAGCACAAGGCTGAAGGGGGGTGTCTTCACTGTCAGAGGTTGCCCACTTGATGTCGCCATGGGTGGACAAAGCCCAGCCCCTAAGCATTTCTGGAAAGAGTAGCCATCTCAGTGGCAAGCTGACGTGGAAAGTCAACTTTGCAGCTGCCTGAGGTTGGATCTAGAAAAGAGCAGCGAATCAGGCAGGAAGGTGAGACGGACAACCACACAATGAGACAGACACAGTGGCCTTGATGAGCTGCACATAACACCAGGGGCTCTGAAACCTTGTGTGCTTGTGCAGGCCTGTGCCGAATCAGGAGACCAGGAAGATGGGTATTGTGGTGATGCTTAGAGACCTGCCACCAGCCTAGGCCTTGCCCCCAGGGGTTGCTGCCTCCCAGGAAGTCCAAGTTGACTGAGGGGACAATGCCCAGCCCTGTCGAAGGTCCCTGTCCACTCTGGGGCTCCCATGGAGAGAGTCCTTCCCACCTGCAAACTTCTCCCCAGGTCTTCTTCAGATGCTGAAACGAGGTGCTCTCAGAGCAGAGAAGATGGTGAGCAGTGAGGAGAGGCTCCTGAGGAGTTGGCACACCTGGGGAAGGAAGCAAATAAGCTGGGAGGGTAGAGTGGTCCCTGCTTGCTCTGGCCACAGCCCCCTCAGTGTACATCTCCCTCCTGGAGGGGACAGGAGCCCAGGGTACCCGGGAGAGCACACCCGGGCCCCGACGAGCAACACTCCCAAGGAGGAGGATTTGAGCTCAACATACGATGAGCCCAAGTAGGAAGGGAGCCTTTCACCACCAGGACAATCGAGTCAAGGTCAGCGTGCCCCTGCAGGGATGATCTCCCTGCCTGTTCTATACGTCCCTGTGGACCAATGACAGCTTAGGTATTGGCTTCTGACCAGCAGACCCAGCACAAGTGACAGGACGACCCTTCCCAGATTCCACCACCGAGGCTGTCATTCTCTCTCACTCACTCTCTTGTGTTCCCTCGACCCTCTCCCATTGCTCCCCTCTCTCAGTCTGTCTGACATTTGGACCTGGGGACATACATGGATGTCCTGAGCTCTCCTATGCAGAGGCCCACACAGAAGAAACCAAGGGAGTGCCCTGGCCAACAGACAGAAAGGAGCCGGGCTCTCAGTGAAGCTGATCCTGACCGAGCCCACAGGAGTTAGCTTGACAGCACATCTCATCCTGGTCCAGCCTCAGTGGAGGCCACAGCCCCAACCTGGAAGACGCGATGAGCAGAGGCTCCAGCTCAGTTGTGCAGGATTCCTGGTCCACGGAGATGGAGAGAGAGCGAATATTTGCAGTTTAAAGATGCAGGGTGGAGAGCAGTGTTGTCAGAGAGGAGGAGACACCCCACACCATCTCCCAGTTCCCGGGTCTGGCCTGCCCTTCTCCCTCCTCTCCCCTCCAGGCTCTCTGCAGCCACAGTGCCCACCTCTCTAACCTTCTCTGGCCAAACCCACTTCTGCCTGGGTGTCTCCACACCAGCAGTGCCTTCTCCCTGGCACGCTGATCACAGGTGAGTGCAGCGCTGGGTCCTCCTGTCATTATGATCACAGCAAATGTCACCTCAGTCAGGCCTTTCAGACCCTCCTACCCAGTGAGACCCCAGCCCTCCCTGCAGGACACTCTTTATTTTCATTCCAGTTCATGCTCTTCTCTTTCACGTGTCTCTGATTTTGTGCTTTTGTCCATCTGCCTCCAGACTGAGCTCCTGGTGGGCAGGGACCGCTGGGTAGATTTCAGCACCACCCTTGGGCCCACCAGGGCTCCTGGCCCAGGGTGAGGGCTTGGCACATAGCTGCTGAATGAACAAATAGGGGCATCTTGGATCCCTCCTTCCTGCTTTTGCTCCTCTCAGATTGTGAAGAGGAACACTAGTAATAGGAAGTGCAAGTGGGTCCTGAGGCAGGCGGAGGATCAGCATGACTTCTGCATGACTCCTCCTTTTTCCAATTGCTCCAGCAAAGCTCAGTGGGCACCACTGACACAGGAGGCTGCCACCTGATGGCCAGCACAGGAACTGCAGCCTCAGGCAGGGACAGCACAGCACAGCACCAGGCAGGCATATATTTCTTGTGGAGAAATGCCTATCCAAATGCATTGCCCATTTTTCATTGTGCTATTTGTATTTTATTGTTGAGAGGTGAAAACGTATTATATATTCTCAATAGTACACCCTTATCAGATATGTAAAGATCTGTAAACATGTTCTCCCCTTTTGTGAGTCGTCTTTTCACTTTCTTGATCATTTCTTTCAACGCACTCAAGTTTTAATTTTGATGAAGTTGAATTGATCTGTTTTCCCTTTGGTTCCTTTTGTGTTGGGTGCCATAATTACAAAAGCATTGCCTAATCCAGCGCCATGTTTTCTTCCAAGAGTTTTATAGTTTTAGGTCTTACATTTACATTTTTGATGGTAAGAAGATGTAACATTTTTGTATATGGTGTGAGGTAGGGGTTCACCTTTATTCTTTCACATGTGGATATCCACCCGTCCCAGTGCTACTTGTTGAAAAGATTATTCCCTCCTCATTGTCTTGGCATCTCAAATAATTCTAGAATCTGTGGTTGTTGCAGCACTACTTGTTGAAAAGATTATTCCCTCCTCATTGTCTTGGCATCTCAAATAATTCTAGAATCTGTGGTTGTTGCAGGTGGTGTGACTTAGAGTTCCTTCGAATTATTCTTTACACGAAGGTTGCTTTTCTCTGGCCTTGTGGACTTTCACCCACTGCATATGTAGACTGATCATTAGCGAAATAATCATATCAGGTATTTGGACTAGGTTTTCTTTGCTTGCGGTGGGTATGTAAGTCCACACCCTGTTACTCCCTGATGGCTGGGTGGACCACATTGCACCATTGTTCTGGCCTGGATTATCGCTGTATCCTTCTAACTGGTTTCTCTGCTTCTATATTTGACCCGCAATCTATCCCTAATGCACCAATTGGAGTGACCCTTTAAAACCAGATGTCACACCCTGACATTGTGAAATCTCTCAAGGGGCTCTCCGTTTCTCTCAGGGGGAAAGTTCAAGTCATTATGATGGACCTCAAGCCCCATACAGTTGGTCCCGCACTCTCTCTAACATCATCTTTGGCCAGTCATCCCCTGTACCTCTGCCCTCCATTATGCTCCTGGTACATGGCAGACACTCTCCCACCTGTAGACTTGCACTCTATGTTCCTTCCACTTGGAATCCTCTTCCACATAATGATGTCATGCCTCATCTTCTTCACTATCTGTAATTCTGTGTTCAAATGTCATCTTTGTGAGGCTGTATTGACCATGTCATTTAAAATATAAACTATTCTCTTGTCCTGACACTCCCTATCCAACTTGTTCCCCTTTCATTTTTCCCCTTAGCACTAACACCCTATAAAATAATATATAATGATAAGAATCAGTGTTCACTCAGGACAAGGAAACCAACCAATAGATTGAGCAGGGACAGTTTGTATAATGAACAATTAACCATAAACCTTTAAAGGGAACTATAGAGAATAACTCAGAATTACAGTAGAGTAGTTAAGAAAGAAACAAATTTAGGAGAGGACCCCCTCACCAAGGCTGCCTTCAGGCCTTGTTGGAGAAGGAATGATTGCAGCACAGGGATGGTGGAGAAGATTATCATGTTTCCCAAGGCTAGTATCGGTCCCTGATCAGGGCAGAGCTCAGCAGGTAGGGAACAGCAGGCTGAGACTGGCAAACAGGAAAGCCCTGTCCCATCCCAAGGGCAGGTAGGCTGAGGCTGGGATGCCTACTGGATTCACTGGGATTCCACTTGCAGGGGTGCCACTCATTCTCCTTATTAAGCCATCCAAGGGGATCCACTGAATCCACTGTGGATCACCCACTGTGGGTGAGTCCCTGTAGACACCCTTGAATTGTGCCACTGCTGGTTGTACTGCAGGAGAAAGAAAAAAGAAAGAATGGAAGCACCCTGGAATTAGGAAGGAAGGCCCTTTGTCCTAAACTTTCTCTGACAAAGCTTAACCCCTGCCAGGTGCAAAAGAGAAATGTCTACTGGGTGCAGCTCCATTATTGCAGAACAGACAACAGAGGCCAACACTCTGATGTTGTTACACAGGGGCAATCCATTGATAACTGGCACCATAATTCCCTTATTATTTTGTTTATGTATTCCATGCTTTTACTTCCAACTTGCCTCTATTGCTTTATTTGAAGTAAGATTTTGAAGACAGCATATGGTTGTATCAAGGTTTCTAAAAAAAGGTATTTTGACCCCCCAAAATGCCATTATTAGATCAAAACAACAGAAGAATTAAAAGTACAAAGTAGCTATACTATCAGTATATGCCTTAAGTAAATAGTTTACTGTCAAATTCCTCTTATATAAGAAAGCACCATGCAGTTTCATTTTAATGATGTTAGCCTCAATAATCTAGTATAATAATAAACTCCTTTGTAATGAGTAACTATATAAAATGAAGTTACAATAATTTACAATTTACATCTGTGACATGACCCAACTAATCTCTACAAGCACCACTGAAATCTTGATTGATGCTTGGCTACCTTGTTCTACTAGAACTAACGGGAATATTTCACTGTCAACAAATTCTGTTTACCTGCTGTGTAGTTTATAAGGGTTGAATTCTTCTCTACTTGAAAATCACCATTTTCATCTCTCCATATGGATACCAGTTTAATGGCAGATAGCTTTGCAGCCAGTATAGTTTTTTTCAGGAGAGACTTATATAAGAAGTCATAAAAAATGTGTATAAATAACTTACACTTAGGCAATTTTTCTTTTTCTTTTTTTTTCCCTGTTTGGAAAGATTTGCCCTGAGCTAACATCTGTTGCCAATCTGCCTCTCTTTTTTCTTCCTTCCCAAAGCTCCAGTAGATAGTTCTATATTGTACATGTAAGTCCTTCTAGTTCTTCTACATAAGCCACCACCACAGCATAGTCAATGAGAGACGAGTGGTGTGGCTCGCACCTGGGAACTGAACCTGGGACGCTGAAGCGGAGCGTACCAAACTTTAACCGCTAGGTCATCAGGGGTTGCTTCAGGAAATTTTTCTAGAAAAAAATTGGAATCAAGATGTATGATTTATTTCTAAAAATTTCATAACATACTTTAAATCATGAAATGCTGAACATGTGTAAAAGCACTTTACCACTCAGTTTACCTTAACAAAGATATAGCAAACATTTTGAGAAATATACTTTCAACAGGAAAGTCCAATTGTACCCTTATGCTTTTGTAGACCACACCCAATAACGTGGCTTAAAAAATATAACTGTAAGATTCTCTCAAAAAAATGTATTTCATTTCTATAAAAATCGTTCTTTACAGCGTCTCAATGTTTGTTTCCTACTGAGCTTCTCAATGTTCTTTAAGCTTAACAATATAGTAGACTCAAGCTCCTATAATCTAGCTTTTAACCCCACAATCAGGAAAGCTCTATCTCAAGGTCATCAATGACCTCTTAAATCACAGAATAATATTATTCCAATTTTATAAGTGCAAATACTGGGTTTTAAAGAAGTCAAGTTCATGTCCAATATTGTTTAGCTAGTAAGAGGCAGAGCCTAGATATGATTGACTCCTGCTGTCTGATTCTAAAATCCATAAGCATAACCTCTAGGTCTACAGCCAAACATAACACTCTGTATTCTTGCAACAGAATAAATGCATTTGCTTTTTCCTGAATGTCTGTAACACGGTTCTTACTTATTCCAATACAGTGTTTTCTCCCTTTCTGTAAATGAGAGTGTTCTGCAAAGTACCTTCCTTCCTCTCTGTTCTTCTCTATACATTCCCTCCACTCCCAGTGCTTGAATTCATTTAACAAGCATTTATTTTATTGAGTCCATACAATTTCAGACCCCATGGAAAAACAATGAAAAAAACCCAGACCCTGGCCTTGAAGGATTTACAGACTACTAGGGGAGAAAGCCCTATAAGCAAGTCCAATACTAATTTCAAAAATAAAACAACTTTGATTCTGCACAAACACAGAAGTCTATCTATGCCACACAGCACGGGTTTTCAAGCCTTTTCTGAGGACTACAGTTTTTTAAGAAATAGCGTTTAAAATTTCCAAAAGAGCACGCAAGACCTAGAACATCCTTGATCCACTGTCCCCTTCCCACTACAAGTCATGTTTTTTCTAAGAATCTTAAGAACATCGTTTGAAAACCACTATATTCTAACATCTTAATAGTTTTGCCTTTTATGCCTAGGTCTTTAATCTACCTGGAATGGATTTTTGTGTATGGAGTAAAGTAGGGTTCCAATTTGAATTTTTTCCATACTGATATCTAATAGTCCCAGGAACACTTAAAGAAACGACCCTCCTTTGCCCTCTGCTCTGTAAGAGAACTTCTATTAAAAGAAATCAAGTTTCTGGATACACGTGGAACTGGATTTGGGTTCTCTACTGTTTTCCACTAGTCTAACACTGTGCTAATACCAAAGTGCTTTAGTTACTATAGCTTTATATATAATAAATCAGGATATCTCATAGATCAAGTCTTCTCACCTTGACCTGCTGCTTAAAAAATATCTTGGCTATTCTTAGTCTTTTGTATTTCCATATGTGTTTTAGAAAACACACGTAGTTTTCAGCTCTGTAATTTCCTGGCAAACTGGTAAAATACCCACAAAACCAATCTAGATCTGTGGTTCTCGACCAGGGCAATTTTAACACCCTCACCTCCCACCCCAGGGACATTCAGCAACGTCTGGAAACATTTTTGGTTGTCACAAAGTGGGGGGTAGGTACTACTGGCCTCTAGTGGGTTGAGGCCTGGGAGATGCTGCTAAGCATCCCACAGTGCACAGGACAGCTGCCACAACAAAGAATTATCCTATTCAAATTTTAATAGTGTCACTTTTTAGAAACCCTGTCCCAAATAAATCAAGGGGCAAATTTGCATGGGCCCATTAAAGGCCAGGGAACATCTACCAAAAACAATAATTTAGTTTTAGAAAAACTGAACTGCCATATGCCAAATGAGATTTACCCCAATTCATTAAAAAAAAAAATCATATTATTTGCATAGACCAAAAGGCTTATCTTCCTGTTCTCTATAGCAGGGACATTTGCAGGAAGCTTATTGGAGGGGTTAAGTCTTTAAAATACAAAGTTATAAAGAAACAAGACATAGCCAGAAGATATTAAAAAAAAAATCTCATAGAAATCAGTAAGAAACAACCCAATAGAAATATGGGCAATCTGAATAGGCAATTCACTAAAAGGAATATTCAAATGACCAATAAACATATATAAAGATTCTCAACCTCATTAGTCACCAGAGAAATACCAATTCAAACTCACGAGAACACCATCCATGCACTAGAATGGCTAAAATTTTAGAAGACTGGACATATCAAGTCTTAACAAGAATGCTGAACAAAGTAATTCCCATACACCACTGGATGTAGTGAAGGGGTGGCATAAACTGGTTCAACCACTTTGGAAAATGTTGGCAGTCTCTACTATAGCTGAACATATCCATACACTATGACCAGCAATGCCATTCCTAGGGATATATCCAACAGAAAATACTTACCTATTTGCAAAAGAATGAACAAGAATGTTCATAAAAGCATTAAAAGCCTAAAGGAGAAACCATCCAAATGTCTAATAACTGCAGAACGGATTAATAAACTGTGATACGTTCATAGAAGGAAATAATATACCACAACAAGAACTACTACTATATACAACGACACAAATGAATCCCCAAAATACAATGTTAAGCAAAAGTACACAGACTCAAGAGTACAGATATCACTCCATTTCTATAAAGAGGCAAAACTCATCAATGGATACAGAAAGGAGGAGAGCAAATACCTGCACAGAGAAAGGAGAGTGACTAGAAAAGAGCATGAGAAGGGGCTGTAGGGTGTTGGGAATGTCCTATTTTTATCTAGGTGGTAGATACACGAGTGTGTTTACTTTGTGAAAATTCATCAAGCTATACACTTAGGATTTGTATGCTTTTCTGTATTTAGCTTATATCTTATTAAAGAATTTGCTTAAAAATATAAAGAATACAACCCTGATTTACCGCATCTGATGCTTCAAGAGACTATTCAAAACAGCCCTAACTCACAATGATGTTAAAATGCAAGTTGTGTATATATTGACAAATGATTTTTTACCAAGGCACAAAGGCAATGCAGTGGATAAAGGGTAGCCGTTTCAATAAATGGTGCTGAACAAAGAGATATCCATAGGCAAAATAAATGAACTTGGATCCATACCTCACACCATATACCAAAAATAACTCGAAATGGATTTTAGACCTAACGGTAAAAACTAAAACTATATTTGATAGAAAAACATTTCTATTCAAAATATATAAAGAACTCTCAAAACTTAACAATAAGAAAAAAAAAGAGGCAAAAGATTCGAACAGACATTTTTATCAGAGAAGATATACAGATGGTTAATAAGCACACAGAAAGACGCTCAACATCATAAGTTATCGGGGAAATGCTGATTAAAACCACAATGAGATACAACACTACATGCCTATTAGAATGGCTGACAAGACTGACCATACCAAGTGTAAGCAAAGATGTAGAGATATGGGAATTCTTGGACACTGCTGGTGGGAATGTAAAATGGTATAATGTATAAACACTTTGGGACTAAGTTTGGAAGTTTCTTAAAGAGTTAAACATAAGTGATCCACTCACTCCACTCTTAGGTATTTGCCCATAAAAAGGAAAGCACATGTCCATAACAAAGACTTACATACAAATGTTCATAGCAGCTTTATTTGTAATAGCCCCAAACTAGAAACAACTCACATATACATCAACACGTGACTGGATAAACAATTTGTAGTATATCCACAGAGCAGAACATTACTCAGCAACACAAAGGAACAAACTGTTGATGTGTATCAACAACATGGGTGAATTTCAAAAGAATTATGTTAAGTGACAGAAGCTAGACAAAATCAGTGTACAAATTGTCTGATTCCATTCATATAAACTCTCGAAAATGCAAACTAATCTATAGTGATAGTAAGCAAATCAGTGGTTCTTTGGGAAGAGTAAATCACAGAGGGGTGGGAAGGAGGGATAACAAAGGTGCATGAGAAAACTTTTGAAGGTAATGGATATGTTCACTATCTTGACACTGACTGAAAGTTTCATGGAGGTACACCTTATGGTGCAGGTCATAACTTATCAAAGCATACCATTTAAATAAATGCAATTTGTTTTCTCAAGTATATTTCAAAAAAGCTTTTATAAAAATAATACAGGTTGTATATAAATATTGTAAACCAGAGTTCTTATAATTAGCTCAAAATCAACTCCATTCATTCACACAACAAATATTTATCTAGCACCTACTATATGCCAAGCACTCTGCTAGGTTATAGGGTTACAATGGTAAGCAAACTGACATGGTTCCTGACCTCATGGAGAACACAGTCTGCTAGGGGAAGCAGAGATTAATAAAAGATGCACACAGACACATGGATAATAAAAACATCACAGACAAGTGCTGTCAAGGAGACAAACACAATGAGATGACACAAAATAACAGGGAAACCAAATCTGATCTAACGGAAAGGTCAGTATGGCTCCCTCAAAGAAGGGACATTTAAGCAATACCTAATGGAAGAGGAGGATAACAAGTTGAAGATGTAACTTTCCTCCGAAGAGACACTAACACAAGCAAAGGCTCTGAGGCAGAAGAAAGCATGACACTTTGAAGGAATGGAAAGAAAGTCAAAAGGGCTAAGGGTCAAAACAGTGTAGACAACACTATTGCTCACCTCTCCAGTAACTATTCCATCTCCTCTTCCTCACTCCTAACAGAATCACACTTGGGTTCCAGCAGCCACCCTCCTCCACACATAGTCATGTGCTTTAGAGCAAGATGACTCCATTCTTGATTTTAGGAAGTGGATACTGTTGAGACTTCAGTCAGTCATGGCCACCTTTTTTCTCCCTGCCAGTGATTAGTTAAAGAACGGCATGAGTGAAAGCAGGAAAAGAAGTTATTGCATGCTCTAAACAAGAGATGGTAGTTTGGACCAGGCAGTTGTCAATGGAGATAGAGGTTTGCATGGAGAAATAAGGTAGAGCAACGTGTATAGGATGTCTCCTAGGTTTCTGGCTTAGGCAAATAACGATCAATCTTTTCCATATAGTCAAAGCCAGAGAAATATCTTTTAAAAGTGAATAGGTTTATGTTAGTCTTAATATATTTCTCTTAAATAAACCTAATTAGAACTAGTCAAGAATCATACCTAAAACATATCTCATCCTCATGCAGGATACTGGCTTCAGAAGTTCATGCAAACTTATCAAGAATGAATGAGGCTAACTAGATTTTGTCTAACAATACAAATCAATGTTTTCTAAAATTCTAACCTGTAATTAACAATCCTGCCTACAAATAACATCAATTTCTGAATATCATTTATTTTGCCTTGCCTGCTTCAAAAAATGATTTAAGCTAGCAAAATGTCCAAATCAATTAAAAGCCAAGCCAAGAATAAAGTAGTCCAAGGATTTCTGACCACTCTTGTGTTATCTAAAAATAATTCCAGAGAAATTAGATGGAGGTACCTAATCAATTATGCTCATCAAATTTATCAAATTAGGTCTCATAACAACAGTAATGAAGGTTCCTACTACAGATACCAACAGACCCAGGCAAAAATATAACCTACCTTGACAAGTTGATGAAGTGCCATTTCTTTCAGAAGGTGGTGTACTTGGACTGTTGAAATGACGTGAAGTTCCTCGGTCCTCGCCATCGTTTGTAAAATTATTTGAATGGCACGTACAACCACGTGACAATGGTACTTCAGCTTTTTTGCTTAAGCTTTCATCTGCTGGCTTCCCTAAAAGTGAAAGAACCTCTATTTATAATATTTCTAATTCAAAAAACATTAATCATCCTCTGCAGCTACAGTGAGCAACCACTCGAATTTGCCCAGGATTGGGAGGTTCTCCAGGCTGTAAGATTTTCAGTGCTAAACCTGGGAAAGTACCTGGCAAATCTGGACAAGTTGGTCACCCTATCTGTAGCATCAAATTAGGACAGGAGAGAAACACTTATGATGGCAGAGACATTTATAGAGAAATTATCATCAATTTGCATAACTTACAAAAAGATAATAGTCAAATATTAATAATGTAAGAAAGGCACAACCACTTGAGTATTCGTTTATATTGAGACTTATTAAAATATCAAGCAGGGAGGATTAAAAGAAAGACCAAAAGTATATTCTTAGTTACTGCTATTTCTTTAAATGAATCATTCTGGATAAAAAGTACTTTATTATATTTTTTACAAGTCCCAATCATCAAGCTGAATATATGAACCAAATACTCACCACGAAGAAGAGACTGTTGCCACGCTAAAGCAGCACAAAGTAAGACTAAGCATTTCCCACTTTCTGTAGGGCTCTCCACCAAACAATGCTGCTTACTTTTTAATCCTCGGACAATCTATTGACACAAAAACAATAGAAAAAATCAGTAAACAATTTACTTCATTAGGGTCTGTCTCCATCACAAGTACAAACACAACAAGAAGTAAGGTTGTACTTGAGGGAACATAGCAATAGCAGAAGGGAGAATTAGTATTTAGTTCAATCTAGACCTTATGCCTTTATCTTTCTCCCTAAAATTATGTTGGACTTAAAAGCATATAGGCATAAAAGAAATGAACAAAGCAATTTGTGCCTTAATGATGTAAGCACCGTCATTTCTGTAAAACTAGAGTACACTAATATCTTGGATGAAAACTTAATGGAGGATACTGCTAGGGGGAGTGTAAATCGCTACAGCCACTTTGGACAGAAATTAACAATTTCTAGCAAAGTTGAAGATACCCAACACCAGGAAGTCCAGTCCTATGAATATATCCAAAACCTGTCCCACAGGAACATAAGGAAACATGCATAAGAAAGTTCATAGCAGCATTGTTTAGAATTGCAAAAGAATGTAAACAACTTAAATGTCTGTCAAAAGGAAAATGGATAAAAAAATTCTGGTATATTCACACAATGGAATACTACACAGCAATTAAAATAGATGAACAATCAATAAGGCTACTTCTTAAAAATAATGTTAAGCAACTAAAAACACTTCTGAACAAATATAGGTACAGTATCATATCATTGTACAAAGTTTAAGAACAGGTAAAGTAATGCTCTATATTGTTTACGGATACATACATATGTAACAAAAGTATAACAACACGTCTAGCAAAGAAAAAGAATAAATTCAGCATACTAGTAATGTTACTTGCAAACAAGGTATAAAGTAAATATGGCAAAATATTAAAATTGAACAACTCTGGAAAATTGGCTTACTCATTTATCTATTAATTTTCTATATGATTGAAACATCTCAAAAAATATGGTGAGAAATATAGTATTCTGTGTAAAAGACAGTAAATACTTTGTAGAAGGTAGTAATTCCGTAAAGTAAATAGAAGTGCCAAATGAGCTGAGAATAGTTTTCAGAATATTCTCCTTTGCCTCCTAACCATATACAGTTTATAGCAATCAGGATTATTTTTCGAAAGGTTACATGTTCTTCCATGAACCTAGCAAATATTTTCAATCCATTTACTATCTGAGAAAATGAATGTAGTCACAGATTCAGTATACGTTATGAGTTATCAGCATCTTTATCTTAATGAAGACTTAACTGCTGAAAAATACTTGCAGAATTCATTATAGCAAGCTATGATGGACAAGCTTTACAAGGAAAGCTCATCTTCACCCCACCAACTGTACATTCAGACCATATTGAAGAGTCATGCTTTCCTGTTTACTTAGATTCCTAACTGCAGCAGAAACGAAAATCAAGACTGAAACAATGCCATTCAAAGAAAACCAGATACCCAACTAGACTAGGACAGAAGTCTAGAAATAAAAAGGGGATTCCTAAATGTATAAACAAAACAAATGCAAGTAAAAAAATTTCCTAGTCTTAACCATCACAGTGGTTGAGAACATGTCTCAGAATCTGACAAATCCGGATTTGTATCCCTACTCTGCCAAAGCTGTGGACCAGGAGGTAGAAGTACGAGTTCTAGATCAGGTTCCCACAACACAGATGTGTTTCCTTGATCATGTCTTCACTTCTCTAGACTAAGATCCTTATGTGTAATAATCCCTAATTGAAAAGCTGTTGTAAGGGAGAAAATGCCTTGGCACACAGTAGGTGCTTGATAATTCTGATTTAAAGGTCAGAAGGGTATAATGAAAAGAAGATGGGCTTTGGAGTAAAGCAAGCCTAAGTGTGAGTCCCACTGTGTGAATCACTGAACCTCAGTCTGTTTCTTCATCTGTGCAATGGAGATAAGATTATCTACCTGATAGAGTTTTGACGAAAATTAGCCAGGCATTGAGTTAAGAATTAAGTAAGGTAATGGATAGAACGTGCCTAAACTCCAGTATTTGACACAGAGGAGGTGATCTACTTTAATCCCCACCTCTTCTAAACCACCTATGATTAATCTAGGATCCAGAGACGGAAGTCAGGGACTGTGCTCTCTTGCTATTGCGTGCAGAAGTCTTGGTACATGACTGTGTTTCTCTGAAGAGAAAGTCCGTGGATTTCTCATTCCAAGAACTATATCCTAATAAAATAACTGAAAACAGAGGGGAGACTGATATGCACTGTTATCAACTGAGGACTTCCTTGCAATAGTGGAAAAAAATGGCAAATTCGACCTGGGGATGGAGGGATGGTTTAAAGGGGTAATTCAACAGCTTATGAAGCCAATTATACCCTGACCTCTAGCCTGTGTTCCAAAACAAGCTAAGAACCACTATTCTGAGGTATTTCCCAGTTCTAATATTCTGTGATTCTATCTGTGCAACTCTTGAGTAGAGATTTGGTGGACTCTAACCCCTTCACCGCAGCCAATAACGCAACGCCGGCTAGTTCCTCAGATACAGCCTAGAAATCCATCCTGCCCGCAATCACCGCAATCCCCCAGGGGATAAAGCACGAGCCCCCGATCCGCCTCCCGCCGTCGTCCCCGCCGCCACGAGTCAGCGGAGGGCCGAGGGGGCCCGGGGCCTCTCCCCGGGGGTCGGGACAGGCTCCTTCCGGCCTCCGTGTGCTCAGAACCCCGAGGCCCGGGGACACGGTCACCCCGACGGCCCGCACGGCGGCCAGGCGAGAGCAGAAGGCTCCCTTCGGGCAGGCTGCGCGCCGCCCCAGGAGAGACAGGCTGGCCTGTTCTGAGGAAAACCGAGGCAGCGCTGCCTGGGCTCCGAGTCCCGGGAGAAAAGGAAATGGTATCTGCAAGCACACACTGCGGAGCCTGGCAGAGAGGAGAGGCCCCAAACCTCTCGCCTCCTCACCGGGCTGCCACTCCCTGGCCGAACGCGGACTCCGGCGCCTCACCCGCTTCCTCCTCCGCTCTCTCCAGGCCGCGCGCAAGCGCTCTTGCGGACGAATTCCCGCCTCCCGCCCCCTCGACTCCCAGCACCCAATCACCCGCCAGAGCAGAAACCAAGCAACCAATCCCGGCATGAGGTTAGGGGGCGAGAATGCTGGCCCCCGAGGGATGCCTCCGCAATAAAAACCAACGCAAAGTATTTCGTGGCCCAGAGGTGAACGCTTGAAGAGGGAGGGACGCGAGCAGACCGCAGGGTTTAAAGGAAAAGTCTTCTCCGTTTTGAGATTTTGAAACCGGCGACTTAACCGTGCAACCGTTTCCTTGGAAACTCGCAGTCTCATTCTTCAGGTCTGTAGACCAACCGAAAGAAAACCCTTTGAAGCCTTGCCGGGTTCTTCCCAGAGCGCCCGTCAGTGCCGCTCAGCTCACGTTTCCGAACTTCACGGCGGCCCGGGTGTCGCACAGACTGAGGCGGGAACTGCCAAACGCCTGAGCCCGGCCAGGCGACAAGGCTGGTTGACGAGTGGCCGCAGAACCTCAGGATGTTCCAGGCTTCCCCGGATAGCGAGTTCAACCAGAGCAACGCTGTAGAGCGCTCCCGCCCCGGTCACTTCTGCTCCATCAAGGCTCATCCGCCTTCTGTCCCTCCTAAAACCGGGTTGTTATTCTTTGCCACGAAGTACACTTCAGTTTCCTCAAAGGTAGGGAGTTAATCGTGATCTCTCCAAATTGTGATTTTGTCAATTTCTGAATAGCCTAAGCTTGGCTCCGATACTAGTGTCTCAAAAAAGTAAAACATGAGACAGTTTCTCAAGTTTGAGCACCTAGTTTGGGGAGAGGTTTGCTGCAGGGGGAGCAGCGGGAGGAGAGTGGATTTGTTTGCTTCCCTTTCAGTTTTACTGCATCTTCCCCAATTGCAAAGTGTACAGTGCTAAAAATAAATTCTACCTTTTAATTTAGTAATCTCAGGCTCAAAAATGTATCCTAAAAGAGTAATTCAAAAGAAAGAAGAAGTAAAAATACCTAAATTGATAACATTGCCTATTGTAATCCTGAAAAAAGTCATCAACCTCCCGGTCTAGTAATAGCACCCTAGATGGTTATGATACATCAGTTTGATCATTAGGAAGCCAATAAAATAATTATCAAAAGTAAACAACTTGCAAAAAAAATTTCATATAAAGTTAAATGAAAGAAAGCAGACTCCCTACTGGGTATTATGAATTCCATTATGTGAAAATATATATGCATAAGCAAAGATGGAAAGTATAAAAAATGTAACTTACTGTTAAAACAGTGGAATGAAGGATAATTTATCAATACTTAAAAATATCTTCAAATTTTTATTCTGCTTTTACAATTTTTTTAAATATCAAATCGTTTAAGTAACTGCTCCAGGGAAACTACTACGATTTTCGATTTTCCTCCGCTCAATTCCTAAGGCTCTCAACCGATTCTAGCCTTGTATGGCCATTTGACGTGTGTGGCGTTAACAGAAATGGATACACGTAGGCCCTGGAGCCAGACAGTCCTGGATTCCAGTCCCTTGAACTGTTCCTTTCAGGTGAACAGTAGTGAAAGAAAACACAAAAACTACAAGTTCATTTGATAAAGAATATGAATGTTTATAAACCAATATTCAAAATAGCTGCACACATCTGTTTTCACTTGAATAAAAAAATCACATTGTGACAAATTTTGTAAGCTTAACTTAAAATACATGAATATTAACATTTACTAATATAGTTACACATTTTGTTTCCATCATCAACGAATGTGATGAAAAACAGCATGTTGTTATTTAAACACAGCAGGTTTTGACCAGCCTTTGAAAACTGATCCAAGAATGTGCGCTGCATTTAGTTAGAAACCATTTATTTCAACCTTTTTTGAACTCCTAGAGGTTTCCTACTCACATAAAATATTCCAAAGCCTCAGTTTAAAATAAAACAAAACAAAAGAACACAGGACCGCTGTATTTAATCTTAGAAGACTACAAAACTGCCTTGTTTAAAAATATGAAAATTCTTAAAGTATTTCTTAAGTGTATGCTTTTATTTTTCACATCGAAATTACTTGATTGAACATTAAGCATCTGATATCTCAGGGAAGGCCAGCCCAGTATCCTGTTTTCCAGAGCTGACCAGGTGTTTCTGATGCAATCTATGGACCAGCAGAGACCCATTTGACTAAAGAAGAAATAACTAATCAAGTGATCTCTAAACATTGCTGCATAATGGAATCAACTGGGGAATCTTAAAAAAAAATACTAACGCCTGACTCCCAACCGCAGACATTCTGATTTAATTGGCATGGGTTACAATTGGGGATCAAGAGTTTTAAAGCTCTCCAGGTGATTTTAATGTGCAGCAAAATTTGGAGCCACCACAATGATGCAAGACACAATAGTGATCTAAATCACAATTAGCCACAAATGACAGATGCCTATAGAGGAGAACTCACTTTTAAAGAAGTTTCTCAAGTTGGAAATACTTTATAGTTTCTCTCTGTTTCTTAAGATCAAATTTATGCTTTTTCTGAAAGTTATAATGACTCTTTAATTAGTAGTCTTCAGAGGGGATTTATATCGTTAAACTCAACAATTTTTTTTCAACCATTCAGTTTAGGTTATTGTATATAATCACTGCTATACACTTATCTATTACGTGTAACGATACACTGAAATTACCTTCTAGGCATCACGGTATTAAGAACCATCCATAGTTGATTGTTTGAAGCATTCTCCACAGAACCCCTGAATTCAATAGCTGGTTCATATTGGATGTTAATACTTCTGCCTATGGTATAAGTTCACTGGCAGAGAGTAGAGTCAAGCGTTCTAGAATATGTATCGTATCCAAATGTCTTACTGGGACAGCTGAAAATGCTAAAGGGGAAACTTAGCAGTCATAATCTAAATTCTATACAGCTTACCAAATAAGAAGTAACATTGCTCTATCAGACTACAGGCCAAACAAATCAAGAAAACAATGTTGCTCTAAACGTAAAACTTTCAATCCTAGCCATAGTTTTGACCATACTTAAAATAAGGTCCTTAAGAAAAATTCACAGTACTGGTGATACCCACAAGAGGATGCATTTGTCTTCCTTCAAGAAGGGTTAAGGAAGCTCCAAAGGAATGGGAAACCTTCCTTTTTGTAAATCAAATGCTTGTTTCTAACCTTTTGCTTATACCATGGTTTGACTATTCGTGACTATTATTGTGTAATATCAATAATGAGAAAGTAAATGATGATATTGTAAAAATGCCTATTTAGGGCCGGCCCCGTGGCTTAGCGGTTAAGTGCGTGCGCTCCGATGCAGGCTGCCCGGGTTCGGATCCCGGGCGCGCACAGACGCACTGCTTCTCCGGCCATGCTGAGGCCGTGTCCCACGTGCAGCAGCTAGAAGAATGTGCAACTATGACTTACAACTATCGCTTGGGGCTTTAGGGGAAAAATAAATAAATTAAAAAAAAAATGCCTATTTAGATATATGAGATGTCACAATGTAAGTGTTTGGCACATAAATAATTCATAAATATTTTTGTTACTATACTACTAGTATCGTTATCAGAGTCGTAAGTGTAGTAGTAATAATATTAGTAGCAACAATGGTACTTTAGATACAATCATCAACTTCTCATGCAACTTAAATCAAATCGTACAAGTGCTTAGTCCCAGTAGGAATGGTATCTGCTTCCTTTCTTATAGAAACTGCTTAAAATTAATGTTTCTGTTCGAAAAGACACTGTAACAATCAAAAGTGGTATAATTTTAAAGTTCAAAAGTCTCAATGCACAAGTATGTGTACAGTGAAAACTATCCCAGGGCCGGCACCGCAGCATAGTGGTTAAGTGCGTGCGCTCCGCTGCTGGCGGCCTGGGTTCGGATCCCGGATGCACACTGAGGCACCACTTCTCAGGCCGTGCTGTGGCAGCGTCCCACATAAAGTGGAGGAAGATGGGCATGGATGTTAGCTCAGGGCCAGTCTTCCTCAGCAAAAAGAGGAGGATTGGCATGGATGTTAGCTCACGGCTGATCATCCTCACAAAAAAAGAAAACAAAACAAAAAAACTTTCCAAAAACAGTCATACAAGTGACTGCTTACAATAGTACAAATCAATCTACATTTCATAATCTCTTCAATAAAACAGTTCCCAAATGCTGCCAAATACAACATAATTTCTTTGCAATTAGATTATGCAAAGATACGAGTAAATAAATGAAGACACCTGGCTGAAGATGACCAAAGAAGGTTCATGTTCCTCCTTGAAACCAACCATAACACAGAAAGAAAAAGAAAATTCCAACTTCAAGGAAACAAAAAGACCCACACTCAAATGTTATTAAAAAAAAAGAAAATATTATTTAAAAAATTAAATTTCAAAAATATCACTATTTCTATGACAGTTTTACACTAAAACTATTATAGTAATTCTATGCTGTGGAATATTATAGAGCAATTAGAAACAATAAGGTAGATCCACATGTACTGACATGAAAAGATTTCCAAGAAATATATTAAATCTCCAGACCAAAAGGAAAACGACAAGCACCCAGAAATCAACGCTGAAAGCACAGAAATGTATAACCTTAATGACAGAATTCAAAATAGCTATCATAAAAAAGCTCAATGAAATATAAGAAAACAGACAATTCAATGAAATCAGGAATTTTTTCACAAAAGAGATTGAAACTATAAAGAAAAATCCATCAGAAATCTTAGAGCAGTTACTTAGTCTTCACTAAGTGCTTTCAGAGATTTGATCAGTTTTAGAACAAGTAGCAGGGTTCTTCCTATTGCACACCCCCTCTTTTCCCAGAGTGTGTGTGGCATGAGGGTGGAGGCTGCACGTGCAAGCCGGTCATGGGAAATGTCACTTCAGCACTGGTTTCTGGGCAGAACTGCAAGATTTAGGGTGGAGTTATTTCCTTCTTTCCTCCTTCTGGGGTGCCTCCCTCTCCCCACAGTCCCCCAGGTGGGCTCAAGCACCCAGGATGGCAGCTATGATGATGGGTGACCCGAGTTCACTTTTGGTTGGAGAGGCCTATAAAAGGCCAGCAGCAGCCTTTTGTAGGCCACATTTCACATGTGGTGCCTCAGAGAGTCTTTGGAGCCGCAGCAGCACAGAACATCTGATTTCGCTTGTTTTAGTCTCAGAGAAACTGATACATGTTGTTTTGCATGTAGTAGCATCAAAGGGAATTTGTCCTGCAGTTCTGAGTGTGCCCTGCCCTGCCTGGCTCTCGACTCTTCATTTTTCTCGCCACATCTGTGTCTGTGGGTGCCATCCACCTGTTTTTCTCAGCACCTGAAGCTCAATGAGAAGCGCACACTTGCCTTGCTTCCTTGGAGTCTTCAAGGGCGCCCTGCTCTATGATCACGTACGTTGGGGCATTAGCTCTAAGCAGCCTGTCCATGGTGGCTATCTGGCTGGTGGCTCACCCTGCCTGGATGCCAACCTGGTTTCCACCCTTCTCCTTGAGCGAGTAGTGGACACCTACCCCAGCCTGCAGAGACTCCTGCCTGGGCTCTGCCAGTGAGCCTGGGGACCACCACTGTGAGTTTTGCAGGAGGAAGAGAGGAAGTTGTCCAAGCTCATACCCAACTATGTCTGGCCGTTAGTCCCTTCCAACCTCTTCAGATACTTAACCTGGTCATTTACTGGGAAAGTAACAGGTTTGAAACATGATTCGAGGCCGATGCCCACACCAGGGAGCAGAAGAATAGAGTCTGTCCCCATTAGTCCTGTTACCAGAGGGGCAGGAGCTGGGCAGGGAGCAGGACAGAAGGAAAGACCAGTGTTGCTGCAGTTGCTGTACTTGTCCCTCACCCACGTGTACCAGGTTTCCAAATGAGCCTGTGGGGCCAGCACAGGCCACAGAGGAAAGGCTAGAGAGAAGCAAAATCCTTCTCGACTCTTCTTTTGGGTGCCCACTGGGCTCAGTGGAGGTCCAAATGCTTACCCAATTTCTAAGGAATTGCTTTTGTGGGTCTTCAGACCTCCCCTCAGCTGATGGTCTCTGTCTTCAAGCCCCGGACAGAGGTGATGGTGCTCTGAGCTGACAGCTTGTGACAGCCCTTCAGGCCTGGCCTCTGAGGTCCACTCTCATCGTAGGCAGAGTCCCCCTGAAGACAGCTCAGCCTGGGCCTCCTCCCAGCATTCACGCCTGGTGCTTGGGAAGCATGCACAGCCTCACACAGCTCCCTGTGGCCCTGAGGACCTGGGAGTTGGCCAGTCTCTGCCTTTAGAGCCTTGGGACAGGTGTCGGGTACCAGTCTCTGTGAACTTTGAGCAGCAGGGATGCTCCACATGCCTCAGCTCAACCTCGCCCAGGGAAGACAGAGGCAGAATGCAGAGACACTGACAACTCACTCAAAACACAATCTCTCTTTTGAACTTCTGAACCCATAGGCAAGGTGGGACCCCACAGCAGAGGAACCTCTCCTGGGAGGAGGAAACACACTACTATGGTCTGGTAGCTTGACAACACAAGAGTTATCTGGAGGGGAGAAAAACGTGGAAAGATCAGATGACAGTGACTAAAAGCTGGTGTCTAATGCACAGCTCATATACGTTTACAAAATTAACATGTCAGAACAAAAATAGCCTTGGTTCTCACAGCTCCTCGCCTCCTTCTTGGATTTAGTTGCTGCTGTGGGATCCAGGTGACCATCCAGAGCCCAAACGCAGCCCAGCAGGCTGTAGACATCAGACTGGAAAACCCTGCACCCTGGCATGGGAGGGCCACTGGGGGAAGATTTGAGCCCCTGGAGCCATTTAAAATTTAGGAGAAACCAGCCATGAAGACTTGGACACCATCCTCAAGGGCAGTTCCTTGCCTTGGTCTGTGTGGATGCACGGTGAAGGTGGGTGCTCCTAGGCCCCAGTGGGTGTCAGAGTCCATGGCCCACACCAGGTGTTGTCCAGCCCGTCCCCAACACCTCCACTCGGCCTGATGGAAGAGGAGACCAGCAACCAGTAGGGTGCTTACCTGCTCCCCAAACCTGCTGGTCCAAGTTGCACTGCAGGGATTCCAAAAGAACAGAGGATGTTTTGGGGGGGGGAAATAACATCTTCCAGCTGTCATTCATTGCTCCTGACTAGACACATTTCACCTTTACAACTGAGACCAAATGGATGGTGAAGGAGTCCTGAGAGGAGAGGGGATGTTGGAGATGCATGACAGCTATTGCTGGGTTAGCCAGTGTCAGCAACACCAGAGCACCCTTCCTGTGACCCCATTCACTCCCATTCAGCTCTGGGCTCTCTGAAGTCCCAGGGAGCAGGGGCCAATGCTGGGGCCTTAGGAGTCAGATGGGCCCGACCAGCTATGTGACCATGGGCCAAGTGCCTCCTGGATAGGGGGACTCAGGGAGACATAGTATGTGCCGATGCTCACTTATTATTATTCTTCTGATTGCTGTTGTCTTTCCCCACCCCAGACGAGACGCTGGGCTGGATTCAGTGCACCTGCATCTATGGAGTGTCTGCCTGTGGCAGGTGCCAGAGGGGCAATGATGAAAAGGATGCTAAGGAATACTTTAGACCCATCGCAGGCACCACTCAGAAGGCGTGGGAAAGTAGAGGGTGGAGTTCTCAGGAATGGATTGAGTCTTTAGAATATTTGTCCCCAAATGTCCTTAAATAAGACAGACTTTTGGTGTTAACGTGCCGCATTATTAAAACAACATGACAAAATCACCCTGTAGGAATTGTGGTCACGGGTTTCCATATCTGAGGGTCTCATCTTTGCAGGACCTTGATCGAGTGCTGGGCCTGAGAAATACAAGACTTGCTGCCAGTGGCTGAGGACCCAGATGCTAAGATGTGGGGCTCTGAGCCTGCTGGCTGGACAGGACACACTGCTAGCACGGGCTGTCTATGGGTATCCGATCCTTTCTTGACCTACTTGGTGTCAACGCCCATGCTCTCTAGTTTTGGGGTGGGACTTTTTCTAGCAGTGACAACTTGGCTCTCAGCTTCAAAAAGTATGAACCAAAGCATATGCTTGCCTTTTGAAATGCTGGGGCCCAAGGCTCTGTGGCCGCCCCATTTGGCCGCACTCTTCATTCCCACACTGGAACATTCACGCTATGTCTGCAAGAACAAGCTACTCCCTACACATGCAATACAGCAAAGCCTTTTTTCCAGGAACACACATGACATCCAGAGAGCTCATCATGGAGACACTGGGACCCCAAGGGGTTTGACCATGTAGAGATCATCTTTCCTGCAGACACAACATTTCTATTTCTCCCTTTCTACTCCTGGCACCTTTTTTTGGTTTCTTACTCAGTTGGGTCCTTTGGGAAGTGGCTGTTGAGCTGTGTAGGAGAGCGAGAGGGGTGTGGGGGCTGATGCCTGATATGAAGGAGAAGGAAGCCCAAAGAGGCAGGAGACTCTCCCAGGAGCCTCACTGGCCCAGCAGGGAGGTGGGAGCCATGGCTGCCCCTGGAGGAGCCTGCAGAGTGGAAAGGCCAGCCCAGCGCCCTCCTCCCCAAATCTCCCCATGTGCTCCATCCTGGGGCACTGCCACTGGTGGCCTTCAGTCAGCTGCTGGTCTTACAGCTCAGTGGCAAGCTCTCTTGTGAAGAGGCTCTGAGCGGTGCTCTGTGAGGACAACACAGCCCATCTGCCGTGTCATGTGTGCAGGTAAATGCCCTGCTCACCTTTGGGGAGCAGATTCTCCGGGTCCAGGAAATGTCCCTCCTGAGGGGACACTCAGAAGAGGGAGGTCAGTGGTCAAACCACAGCCCCGACCTGCTGCAGCTGGTCCTGGGGCCAGTCTGACTGTCACTGCCTCCCCTCAGCTGTCCCTTCTCAATGCTACTCACCCTGAGACCCCCTCATCTCAGTCGTTCCCAGGGTGGGTGATGCCAGGCTTCCTCCTGCTCACACGCTGGTCAAGAGGGCGGTGCATGTCCACTCATGGTCACTATGCCTAGGAGCAACTGGTCTGCACATACGAGCTGCCTGCCCACTGAAGTCTAGTTATGAAAGTGTTGGGAAGAACCATCTGGAGCAGGAGTCACGCTGGTCTCCTCCCGGAGGAACTCAGTTTGAGTCTGCCCAGCACTTCAAAGGCCCTGCCATCCAACTCAGCAGAAGGAAATGACCCACAGCCAAGAAGCTGGCCCTGTGGGGGCTCACTGACCTCAACCCTAACCTTGCTGGGGTCAGCCTTGAGGGGTCCCAGCCATAGGTGGGGGTTGCAAAGGCCACTAGGCCAGCTAAGGTCGCTGATCACTGCACTTTTGCTCCACATCAAGTTCAGAAACTCCACTCAACTCCTCCACTGCCCCTTCTGAGAGGCGCAGCCCCCGGCCACACATCCTCCATCCACTGTCTTAATCCAGAATACTTTCATCATCCTATAAAGCTTCCTCATGCCTATTAGCGGTCACTTCTCACTCCTCCCTCCCTTCCCCACCCCCTGAAAAACACTAATCTACTCCCTATCTCTATGGATTTGCTGACTCAGGAGATTTCTTATAAACAGAATCCCACAATATGAAAATACCTAGCATGATGTTGTCAAGGTTCATCCATGTTATGTGTGTGTGTCAGAACTTCATTCCTCTTTATGGCTGAATGATATTCCATTGCATGGAGAGACCACCTTTGGTTATCCATTCTTCCGTTGGTGAACAGTTGGGTTGTTCTCACCCTTTGGCTATTGTGAATAATGTTGCAATGAACATGCTCATTCATGGACTTGTCTGAGTCCCTGTCGCAATTCTTTGGATCACACAAGTTTTGTAGGCTCTCAATGCACCTTCCATGAGTTTTCTATTTCCCTTCACAAGCTGTACGTTTCATTGTCCTACTGTCTGACAGACCCAGTCCAAGGACACTGGAAAGCTAGTTTTGCCATTGATCTCAAAGTGCAAGGGTCACAGGGGTGACTTTTTCTTTATGAGCATCTGGACCAATGAGGTTAATTGACTACAAATACCAGAGGAAACTCTAGCTAATTTAAGCAGAAATAAACTACAAGGAGATGATCCTGTATTTCACAGAATTCACAAATATCTGGACAATCGGCCTGGAGAATGTGCATGAAGCAGGGGGCATTGGGACACCCCAGCCCCACCCTAGGAAGAGCCCAGTGAGTAGGCCACCCTGGGCCTTCAGACATGGGGCTGAGGCCACAGGTATCATTCATCAGGATCTGCGCTGTGTTAACACAGCTCCCTGACAACACTTTGATTTCAGACACCTGGTCTCAGAACCGTGAGAGAATGTTTCTGTTGTTTTAAACCACCAACATTGTGGTGATTTGTTACAACAGTCCTAAGAAGTTTACACACACAAATAGACACACACACACACACACACGCCAATCTCATGCTCAGGGGCAGTGTTCTCCACCTCAGGCTGAATCACAACCCATTGAAACGCCCACTTGAAGACTGGAGAACAACTCCTGCCCGTGGTCCTGCAGGGGCTGGGCCAGGTATCTTCACATAGACACACCTCCTGTACCTTTTCTGTGCAGACCAGCCCTGCCTCCTTGTCTGCTGGACAACGGGACGCCTTCTTGACTCAGCTGAAGTGGTGCTGCTCAAATCACCAATTTCAACAGACCAGTGTTGTTTTTCTAATTCATGCAGGTTCCCTCTGGAACCTCTGGGGAGGATCCATTTTCTCACCTTTTCCAGCCTCTAGAGGTCACTGCATCCCTTAGCTCCTGGGCTCTTCCTTCAACTTCAAGGCCGGCAGTGTCCAGCAGAGTCCTCCTCACATCACATCACTCTGACTCTGCCTCCGTCCTCACGTCTTCTCTCCTCTGACCCTCCTGCCTCCCTCTTCCACTTGTAAGAAATATGATTACTCTGGGCCCACCTGGACAATCGAGGATGGCTCCCATCTCAAGGTGAGCTGACCAGCCCCTTAATCCATGAGCACTTTCATGTCTCTTTGCCTTGAAACCTAACATATTCACAGGTTCAGGCCCTTGACTGGATGGGAAGGGCATTGCATGCAGTGTTGTTAGAGAATCAGTGAGGATCCGTCTCTCTGACATGAACAATTCCAAGGGCCTCTGGGTGGGGCAGTGCACACAGAATGCAAATATACCTTCCTGCCTACAGCAGTCATGGATGGAGTCATTGGTGTGTGAGGAGCCATGAAAGGGGGACACAACTGGATGGCTGACCCTCCTCAGGAGCAGCTGGAAGACGTCTCAAAAAAGAGAGCCCTGAGCTTTGTGGTTACCATATGCATGATGCACCCCAGCAGGGGTGCAGCATGGTTGGGGCTGGAGGGTTCACAGAAGGTTATGGGGCCTGGTAAAGTTGGATTCACCCACCCCTTGGAGCAAGAACTTGGTAGCAGTGGGAATGTTCTGGAGCCTTCCCCCTGCCATGCACTGGCACACACACATACACATGCACTCACACAGACACATATGCAGCACAATATGCACGCACAGAGACACATACTCAACTCTGCACATGCACACACTCAGAAGACACACATGCACACATGCGTCTATGCACATACACATGGATATGTGTGGGCACAAAAGACATATATGCACGTGTACACATGCTGCATACAAATAGAAAGAAACATATGCACAGAGAGACGTGTACACAGGCATACCGACATGCACACAAACACACAAATGCACCCACACATGCACAGGAGCAAGATGATGCCATTTGCATTTGGTAGAAAGTTCTGGGAGCAGAATGGAGGAGGAAAGAGGGACAGGGAAAGCAGAGACCACTCAGGGTGTGTCAGTCAGTGCAGTCACCACAGTACTCACAATACTGGAACGGGGGAAGGGCAGCAGTAATAGAGGGAGGAGGTGGATTAGGGGCGTGTGTGGGGCCAGCAGCCCTGGTGGTATGGGTAGCAGACATGAAGGTCAATGTGGTCTCCCAGGGTCACTGGGGGCACTGATGGGAACACAGAACACAGGAGCCGGGGCACATTTGAGGGAAAGGAGATCAAGTCAGCCTGCAAGGGTTGAGGGGGCTGCAATGGGAGCCATGGGCATCCTTGCGGGGACATTTAGAGCAGGCTGGACATTTTGCTTGTAGTTCAAGAGGTCTGGTAGGAAAGGGGGGGGTGGCGACATCAGCTCCAAGGCTGGAGCCTGGAGTAGGACCAGCTCTCTCAGGGGAGCTTGGAGTGACTGAGGCTGGTCCAGGATCCCTGGGGCTGGGGCACCAAAGATAATGGGAGTAGGGGGTACATACGAGGAAGCCATTGCTTTATCTTGCTAGCTCTTAATGCAGAGGTGTATTGCTTCCCATTCTGATAACATTCTCCCTTCCAGATAAGCTTTCTCAGAAGAAATCAAACCCAAGAGTAATGATGGCTAATTATGCAAAATTAAGAACATAAATTCACAGGATCCCCCCCAGAAATGATTTAATCACCACCTACAAGTCAAAATGAGGGGCCTTTATGAAGATGAGGGAGGGGCAGGATCCTGTCTCCAGGTCAGCCAAGGGCTAGACAGGTGAGCAGGGAGCAGGTGTAGGGTCCCCCCCCAGCCCTGCAGCTGTCCCTTGTGACTGCTGGACTAAGTCTGCTCTTCGTGCTGTGAGCTGAGGGACCCAGTTTATTCCTCCCCACACTGTGGAGGTCATTTGAGAGTCTCTGGGAGGGCTGGGCAGTGGACATGTGTGTGTCCCAGGTCAGCCACCTGCACTGGGTTAGGGTCTCAGTCCTGTTGTTCAGAACCCCAGGTGGACTTGGGCCAGAATTTGCTGTCTTGTGTCTTTGATGGTGTCTCCCAGGCAGAGCGGGACATCTTCCTGCCCAGTAGGGGAGAGGGGAACTCAATGAGGCCTTGGACAGATTTCCATCCACAATGGGTCCCTGCTAACCCCTTACTCCTGGTGAAGTTATAGCCAAGTCAGGTAGCCTTTCTAAGACATAGTTTCCTCAGAAGCTAAAGTCATGGTTTGGAAGAAACTTTGCATATTATAAGCCCATCTATAAATGTGAGGACTGTTGTCCCTATTATGTGTTTATATTTTGCAAGACTACTGTGCTGGGGTTGCCATTAAAAATCAAACACATTGTTACAAAACGTGTTTTCAACTTCAAAAATCCATGGTGCTGTTGGAACAATATTTGAGGTCTGTAAATGTCTAGGTGCCACCCAGTCCCTAGTCACTACCCTCCCACAGGGACCGTCACATCCTCACCTCCTTGGGACCCCTCTGTGCCTCTTGTTGGTACTTATGTGACCTGGACATCCCTGACACTCAGACCTGGGCTCCAGGCATCCCCAACTGTACAGTACAAGGTTCCTGCCCTCTGTCTGCCCACTTGCCTCCTTATGCCTACTGTCCCTCTCTGGGAGCTGGTCAACTTGCCGGCCTCAGTCTTGTCCACCCAGGCCTGAGGACCCAAGTTCCCCTCTCTTTGCCTTTTCCTTGTTAAATGCCCATGTCTAGGTCCTCCCTCTCCCCTACCCCTGAAAAGACTGGTCTCATTCAGTCCTGAGAGTTGTCCTAAGCCTCTCAAGGAAAGTGATTCCCAGCAGACCCAGGAGTGAGGTGGGAGCTGGTGCTGGGAAACCAGATCCTGGTGGTTGGTCACACCCAAAACCTGGGGAATATCATGCAATGTGTGCTCATCATCAGAATGAAACTGTATGTGATTTCAGGGGAAATGGTTTGGCAATAGTAATGGTTAGAGGACCTGAGGCCTTCAACGGTGTCAGGACAAAGGAAGATCTGGACACATAATCATCATAATTTTCATCCCATGTTCCTCAATTAAATGAATGGTCGGATGGATGGATGATGAATGGATGGATGAAAGGGTAGTTGATGCAAGGATAGTGAGTGGATGGGTGAATGGATGGATGGATGGATGTGTGGTTTACAGTTGGATGGATGGATGAGGGATAGATGAATGGATGAATGAATGGTGGATGGATGGATTGTGGGTGGATGCATGATGGATGGATGGATAGATGTATGGATGGATAACTATGAGGCCAGGATTAATAAAGCACACATGGACACCTCTAAGGTAATGAGGTCTAGATCCACTTGACCATCACTGTGAGCTCCATGCACACTTGCTCCATCCTCTCCTCTTACTTGCTCACACCTTCCTTGATCTGGATTGGGGGCATGTCCAGTTCTGAGAGGGATCCAATTCCTTTTGGAGTTCTCCTCTCAAAGGGCCCATTAACTGCCCCTCCCCTTCAGGATCTTAGGGCCATGGCAGCTCCTATGGAAATCTTACAGGACGTTTCCTATAAGTGTCAGCTTCCTCTGCTGATCAGACGGGAGGGTGGACCCAAGCGTGGGGACACATGGCTGTTTGCCTCCCACAATTCCCTCAACCATTTAACCTCTCTTTCCCTATTTCATCCAACTTCACAGTCCATATTCCTTGAGCTATGGACGTCTGATGCGATGTTAGTCATTTTAGAGACATTTGGGCTCAGTTCTTTCAGTCTGTTACATTATTCTGCCTAAAGCCCTTATTACAGACATCCCTTTATTCCAGCTTTGAGGAAAATGGTATAGAAAGCCCTGGGCTAGACCAATAACCTCAAGGAAAAGTGGCATCAGCCCTGCTGCCCTTCAGCTTCACAATGAACTTCATGGTCATTTGGAGTCCAAGATGCACATCATGGAGGTGTTCTTCTCTCCCCTCCCACTTCCACGCTCCCCAATCCTGAGCCTGGGGTCCTGGAAACAGGCCTCACCCCCCACCAGTGCTCTGCAGCCAGGCCGCAGCCTGCCAAGTTCATCCAACATCCTCTACATTATTAATGTGCTGGTTGTTCTAGCAGACGCAACACAATAAAGATGGTGGTGATGGTAACGAAAGTAATGGTGAGTCACCATCGTGTACTGAGAACTAATTCTAGGGTGGTTCTCTGAAAAATGCTTTACCTGCCTTACCTCATTCACATCTTGCAAAAGCCCTGTGCTGCGGGTGCTTGAGGAAGGGGAGTCTTTGTATTTCTCATGTGAGCTAGAAATTCAATAGATTGATAGGTATTGGTGATCTCTGAGCCTGGAATATAAGCTTTGGACTGGCTTCTGTTGAGACAAGTAACAGAGGTCTCTTGTCTACAGGACAAGTGGGCAAATGGGAAAGGGGCAGACAGTACCACAAGTCATCCTGCTGGAGCTTGTGGGCCCCAGGTAGGCTCACCTGTTGGCTCAGCACTGTAAGTGGGATGGGCGGGGGCGATGGTCAGGATATTCCCCACAGTAGGCTGACAGCCTCTTCAGGATCCTGTTGGGTGCTGTCAGCAAGATGAGCTTTATGAGTCCTTAGAATAGGCCTGAGGGGGCAATTCTGAAAGTCTGTTAATGAGAGGCCAAAATTCCCATCCTTCAGGGGCAAGAGGAGGTAGTCAGGAGGTTGAATGTTCCGTAGCTCATTCTCTCTGCCCACCACACTTGCTGGGTGTTGTTTTATAACATCCAGGTCTCTGGAGACACAGAGAGAAATCAGATGGAGTCTTCAGCCCACCTTCACCGTCTCCTTGAGCAGCAGATGGACAAGCTTGTCCCAAGAGGAATGACAGTCCTGCCACCTGCAGCCCGCAGCCTCATCATGCTTGAGATGGGAGGACATCACCAAGGAGGGTGTTCCTGGCTGAGATTGGGGGAGGAGGAGTTTGCAAGATTCATTGGACAATCTCCTGACCGTTCATTCTATGTGGCCACATTGGTACTTCCTGGGGACATTGGTGGGGGAGGTCATGGGGATCCGTGAGCTCAGAAGATCATGGCAGTGGAGGCTGATGAGAGGTGATGGAAGGGGCTACAGGATTGACCCTATCGTTTAATTTTGTTTGTGTAAAGATGGAGCAGAACCCCAGGACAGGCAGGGGCTGGGCCAAATGGATAGGCTAGTGGCACTTCCCTGGGTTGGGGGAGGCAGGATGGGCATGGAGTGAAGAATGAAGAGGGTGCCTTTTGGTTTCAACAGTCGGGGCTCACCCCCTGGAGACCTTGGGATGCTTCCATCACCAGAACAGGGCTCCAAGGTGGCTTCTGTTGTCCAGGAAGCCCAGTGGATGCAAAGTATTTAAAGTGCCCTTTGTGGAATCATCACCTCGAAATTCAAACCTGTAAGTGGCCACTGGCTCAGCTGCATGGAGAGCCTGGGCTTCCAGGGGGCAGCATTTCTGCAGGAATGTGCCAGGTGACCACCTAGACTGTGAATTTGGATGAGGACTCATGTGATAGAGCCCCCCTCGCCTGTCCCTTGAAAACCTCAGATCATCACCTAGGGAGACAGTTTTCCCTCTACTGCTCAGAGCCATCAGTCATCCCGGCCGGTCCCCACACACAGCTCGTGTTCTGTCCACACCATATCCACGAACTGACTTTCTCCAGTTTCCCAGAGGCCAGACACACACTTTGCTGGGCAGCCCTCCACCTGTGAACCTTTCTCACTGAAACTGGCACCATCCCCAGGGACAGGACACCTGTGCTTCCCCTAACTCACAGGGTCATCACCCTCAGGGGACACGACACCATGCTGATACAGTTCCATCATCTTCTCTTATTCCATCCGGAGAACCAGTAAAAAAATTTGGGGTTCAGGTCAGCTGCTGCTAAGATCCCTGCAGCATATGGGAGTACTTGTCAAAACAAGCCTCAGGGAACCTTGACTGATGGCAGTGATCTGAGGCCAGCAGAGAGACCTGGGGTGGACAGCATCCCTGCCAGCTACCAGACATGTCTACTCTGTACTGCTGGGGATCTGAGCCTGAATCCCTCCTGACCTCGCAGCTCCCTGCACTGGGGCCTGCCCCACCCTGTTCTCCCTCTTTTAGGCATTAAGACCCTCCCCAACTGCATGAACCCCAACAAGTCCAACATGGCCCTAACCCATGTCGCTTCCAGGGTGGAGACCCATCATCAACAGCTGGTTTATCCTGGAGAGGGACCATGGCATCGCTTACCTCCAAGACAAGATGAATAACCAGGACATGCAGATGATGAAGCTCCTCACTGGGGGTCTCCACAGGGCAGGAGGGGCCTTAGAGGCAGTGGTGTGGCCACACAGAGTGGGCTGCCTACCTGGGCCAGCACATCTAGCAGCTGCACTGAGCCTGTGGGCCAAACTGCACCCTGTGCACTGATGGGGGAGTGTGTGTCTGTGTGTTCACCTGTGTGTGCACTTCGAGGTGTGGGTGTAAGGCCGCAGTGTCTGTCTCTCCACCACCACTGTGTATCGACACCTTTTGGTCACTCTGCATCCACCCAGATGATCTTTTTGACATCCTGGACCCTCAGGCCCTGTCCTCCGCCCACCTTCACTCAACACCCACCACCCACTGCCCTGGCATCACTCCGCATTTAACTATCTCCACCATGACCGACACCCCCATTTATGGCCAGCCCACTCTAACCAGTACCCACCAGTGTCTCTCCAGCCCACCCACTGGGGGTTCCCTCCCCTGATGAGTCTTCACCCCACTGGGTCTCCGTCTGCCAACCTTGCTCCACGTTCGCTTTCCTTCCCCTACGTCACGTCCTTCCTTCCTCTGCACACACTGAGCTCCAGGACAGCCCCACGCTCCTGTCCTGCAACTCTGTCCAGTTCGTTCCATGGTCCTGGCAAGGTGAAATCCACCCTGGGACCCAGCTCTGCACCTTCTCTGCACCTGCCCCAGCTGTGAGAGGGGCAGAGGCTGGTGCAGAGCGAGGGCTGGTCCCACCATCACATCATGACGGCAGACCACAGGGTCCCTCGGTACTGCCCACACCCCTCCCAGTGTCCCCACGTCACCTCACTCCTCCCCGCTCTAGGTGCATTTCACATGTCCCTTCTCTCCTCACCATCCACCTCTGCTTCCCTGTGCAGGACAAACCGTTACCGCAAACAAGGCTGAGTGCACGGATTGTGCACAGTGCAGTGTGCACGGCTCGGTGGAACAGGTTGTGGGTATGGTGTGCACACATGTTGCCAGCTGGGAGAGGGCTGAGGTGCAGCTTATGAGACTCAGACTCCCCCAGGGAGAGGCCAGGCCCCAGTGGCTGGGAAGGGCAGACACCCTGGAAGGGACAAGGGCCACACCAAGGGACTGTCCCCTCTCCAGGATGAACATCTCAGGGGGCTTCAGGTTCTAATGGGCCAGGCTAGGAAGATGGGACTCCACTCAGGAGGGGCTGAGGGCTGATTCAGGTGAGGGGGAAGAGAGTGTAAGGTCACTGGCTCCTGGAGGCCGGGCACTGACAGCTTGAGCCCCCTCTTCTTGGTGTGGTCCCCCTGCAAGCCATCAAATGCAGGTATGTCCCTCATGGAGGGTCTTTAGCAGTGTGGACAGAGCACCCCTGAGCCCAGGGAGTTCCACACCATCCCATCCACAGAGGGCAATTCTCTGCTCTACCGGTCCAAGGGTACCCTTTCATGTGGAGTCTTCAGATAAGGGGACCACCCCAGGGGCCTCAGCCACTCAGGCGGCTCCTTGGCTCAGGTGGCTCCTGTCCCAAATAGAAAAAAGTACAATGAAGAAAATAGACAAGACCCATAATCCCACCACTATATCCACCTCCCCTAATTGCCAGGTCTGGTCCTTTGGGTTTGAGTGTGGATCAAACTGGGAAATTCGTTTTTGGCTTTTCATGGCATTTCCATCACCCTTCCGACTCTCCAATGTCCACGCTGGAAGGACTAACCAGCTAGAGATCACCCGGTTAGTTAACCTTCTGTATTTATAGAGGGGCAGGAACGGAGATGGGGAAGGAAGGAGGAGCCCCAGGCCTTTGACCCTTCCTCCTGCACCTCAGCATCAGCTCTGCTCTGTCCCCTCACCCTCACCTGGAGCATGTGTCTTGACTGGATCCCCATCCTGCTCCTCCCTCCGCCACAGGCCATTGTCCACCAGCTCCCCAGCCCAAAGAGTTAAGGATGGCAAGAACAACTACAAGAGCCATTATTTATGGAGTTCTTGCGCTGTGCCAGCAAGGAGTTAATTATCTCACTGAGTAAGATAGAGGTTCCAAAAGTAACCCATTTTACAAATGAAGAAACTAAAGCCCAGAGATTTAATCTCATGGCCAGGGTCTCTGAGGTAGGAAGAGGTTACATCCAGTATATGAATGTAGACTCATAAGTCTGGAGTCTCGCACTAACACGTATGCTTTGGGACTAATCAGTAAAAAAGTTTATAATCATGAGATTGGATTTGCAAGTTGGAGCATAGCATACATACCAGCAAGTACAAAAATCATACTTGCATTGATCCGTGAATTATCCAAAGGGAACACAACCGCTAACCAGTACTCACAAAAAATAGAACATGACTAGCCCTCCAACGGCCCTCTTATGTGCCCCTCCCAGGTCACTGCCCTCTCTCCCCCAGGAGAACCAATACTCTAACTTCTGAATTTGTTTTTCTTGTCTTTGAACTTGATTTAAATGGAATCATACAGAGTGTCTTCTTTTGTGTCTGGATTCTTACATTTTGCTTGTAAGATTCATCAATATTCTTGAATGTGGCTGTAGTTAATTTTTATTTCTGTATAGTATTCCACTATAAAACATATAACCCATTTTATTTATCCATTCCACTACGGATGCGGGATGAGTTGTCTACAATTAGATGATATGCCAAAAAAAGCTGCTCTGGACAACTTGTACATCTTTTGGTAAACATATGAACATATCTGTGTTGGGTATATACCTAAGTGTGGAATTGTTGGGTTATAGACTATGTGTACGTCCACCTTTAGGAGATACTACCAAAGAGTTTCAAAGTGGATTAAACAGTTTGCACTCCCAGCTGTGTATAAAAGTTCCAGTTGCTCTGCATCTCCACCAACGCTTGGTGCCCTCAGAGGTTTGCTTTTAACCGTGGTGCTGTATGTGTAGTGGTAGCTCATTGTGGTCTTAATTTGCATTTTCCTCCTGAGTAATAACGTGGAGCCCTTTTCCATTTCATTGTTCCCATTTGGTTATCGTTTTTTTGAAGTGCCTTGTAAAATTGGCCCTTTTTTTTCTGGTGGATTGTCTGTAATATTTTTATAAATTTATGCGAGTTAGTTAAATATCCTAGATAAGAGTCTTGTTTCAGATAAATAAATGGCAAGTGTTTATCCCCTTTGTGCCTGCCCTTTTTCCTCTCTTAAAAGTTTCTTTTCACTGACAGTTCTCATTTTTAATAATTTCCTGTTTATCTTTTTGTTCCTCATGTTTACTATTCTTTGTGTTCTGTGAAATCTTTGCATGCCCCAAGATCTTGAGACTGTTTTCCTAAAGTACCTACTAGAGAAGTTATTGTAAAAACCCCCGTTTAGATTTAAAATACACCTGGAATTGATTTTTGTTGGTACAGCCGCTATGGAAAATAGTGTTTCTCAAAGATTAAAGATCAGAGTTTTCTCAGAAGATTGCAAATGGAACTCTCATGTGATGCAGCAATCCCACTACTGGGTATAGTTCCGAAGGAAATGAAATCAGTATCTTCAAGTGATATCTGCCCTCCCATGTTCACTGCAGCACTTGTCACAATGTTACCGAACCAAAAGGAGTTCCCTATTTGGTGAGTTGAAATTAAAGCCTTTAGCAGAAGTAGTTTTCACACAAAATACAATTCATTTCCCACAAATAAGCGGACCATAGGGAATCACTTCAAAAGCTGTGGCTGTCTCAGCAAGGGAAAACAAGTGCCTTTTATTTTTGGTAGGGAATAAATATTCAAAAGGAAAGTTTCGTCATCACGTATAGAGGTGGGTACAAGCTATCCCAGTCGTAGTTTGAAAACATGCTTTCCCGTATATTTCATGTTATGCTAATAAGGCTTAAGCTCCTCCTGGGGTGGAGATCTTAACATTAAAATGAAGCAAAAGTAACTTTCGAGACTTCTTGGCCCATCTGTGCAGGCGTTGCTTTTGCAGTGGGGTTTGGACTGGTTCATGGTGGTTGGTGATTGCGTCTCTTTAAGTAACTGAGAAACAACTTTGAGAAAGAGTTAAGGGCCGGCCTGGTGGCATAGTGGTTGTGTTTGGGCGCACTGCTTCAACAGCCTGGGGTTCGCAGGTTCGGATCCCTGGTGCCGACCTATGCACCACTCATCAAGCCATGCCGTGGCAGGCGTCCCACATATCAAACAGAGAAAGATGGGCACAGATGTTAGCTCAAGGCCAATCTTCCTCAGCATAAAGAGGAAGATTGGCAACAGATGCTAGGTCAGGGCTAATCTTCCTCACCAAAACAACAAAAAAGAAACAGTTAAGTGCTTTCGAAACTGCCTTTGAATTACTCGGGGCAGTTAGTTGGTGACAACAATAGCCAAGATATGGACACCACCTGAGTGTCTGCTGATGGATCAATGGATTAAGAAACATTACATGTATCTACAATTAAATAGTATCCAGCTTTAAATATGAGAGAAATCCTGCCTTTTCTGGCAACACGGTTGAACTTGGAGGACATTATGCTAAGCGAAATAAGTCAGACACAGAAAGACAATCACTGCATGATCTCATTTACATGTGGAATCTAAAAACGTCAAACTCGTGGAAACAGAGAGTGGAATGTGGCCACCAGGGATGGAGGTTGGTGGGTGCGAGGGGAATGTGAGATGTTGGTCAAAGGGTACAAACTTTCATTATAACATGAGGATGTTCTCAAGATCTAATATAGAACCAGGTGACCAGAGTTAATAATAATGTATTTTATACTCAAGAGAATTGGTCTTAAGAGTTCTTAGCATTAAAAAAGGGGGGGATTATTACAGGAGGTGACGGAACTGTTTGTTAGCTTGATTGTGGTATTCATTTCACAATGTGTACATACATCAAATCATCACATTGTACACCTTCAATATATACAACTTTTCTTTGTTAATCATACCTCAATACAGCTGGAAAAATATTTGTGCTGACTTCAGAAAATGCTTACGAATTAATGTGAATGAGGAAAACAAGAAGTAAATATCTAATTTGAGAACATAGACATAAAAGTGCGTTTGAAATAATATTTTGTAATCTATTGGAATATTATACAAAAGAATAATCCATTTTTAGTAGGTTTTACTGTGACTGTGAGGGGAAAAACTGAATCATCCCGTGACATTGATAACTCGCTGCTGACTTTAAAGTACAAATAAATAATATACATAGTAAAGGAAAATGAGAGAACAGCATGAAAAAGGAAGATCTTTCTCTCCTCACCTGAAACTCAACCTCTCACCTCAGAAAGAAACTGTTGTCTATATTTTCTATGTCTCGAAGCAGAGTTTAATAAAAGAAAAGTATCGATATATTTTAAAGTTTCAAGAGCTCAAAGTAAGGAAACATTAGGGATGCTGCCAAGAGACCTCACTGAGGTGCCTGCTCCATTTCATCTGCTGTCAGGATGGCCTTCTTAGACCCTCACTTTCTCTGCCTTGCTAGCAAGTCTGTCCGCCATCAGTGCTATCACCAGTCTCGCTCCTGTGCTCTTCACTGCCCTTTCCTCCTTCCTGATACCTCCACAGTGGAGCTGTGGAATGCACAGATCAGTTCCTGGAATCATCTCTGCCAAATCTGAATTCCAGCAGGAGTGGGCATGGGACCTGGAATGCAGACCCCCTGCGAGCACACCTGGCAAGGATTCACCTGTGTGACTAGGTGCAAGTTTTTGCAATGCTTTGGCCAGATTGAAAGGACTTACGAGTTGTCCTGCGCTGCTGCAGGCCTGGAGTCCTTGCGGTCTCTCGGGCCAGCAGATCTGGTGGGGCTGGTCCAAGTTGTCCTCTCAGAGACCAGTCATTGCCAGGGTGGGATGGGATTCTAGTAACAGGCCTCTTGAATATGTCACTGGACATCCTCAAAAGAATGGAAATGCTTAAACCTGGCTTTGGTTTGGACTGGTTCCCACAGTTACGCTGCTTCTTCTGTGAAGACGTGACTTATCATCCTTCTTTTCCTCTTACCCTATAAAAACAAATCATGAAACTGGGTCAAATGATAAAGGAGGCCTGCCTTTTTAGGACAATTATCCTGGCTGTTTTGTACTTCCACCCTCCCTCTATCCTCTGGGGATAGATCTGACCTGTGTCCTGGGATGTCATCAGGCAGATTTGCATCGAGAACAGAAAGCTCAATGTCAAACTCAAGGCTCCTCCAGATCATTTCCCCTCTCCATCCCGTTAACACGCCCTCCTTTTTTGAGTGTAATTCTATTCTCTTCTTTTCCTTGTCACTATCAACCGCACAAGTCCTGGCACTCCCTCTCAGGACAGTCGGTCCCCAGTCCTTTACTAAATCCCAAATCTTACCATTTCTGTGTTTTCTGTCTACTCATTTGCTTAATCCATTGACCACTTGGTGTTCATAGAGGTTAAATCAATAGTGACGTTATCAACCACCCCCTGTTAGCAACTTACTCCCATATCCCAGATGTTCACATAATCCAAATGGTTTTGTTCAAAAGTAAATAATTCAGAAAACATATTCACCCACCACAAATTCCTGATCTTTAATATTTTTATTCAAACATTCATACTGTAGATAGCTGTCCCTCAAGATCAGTAGTAATGCCAGATCAACGAGTCTCACCTTAATTTTCTCCTACACCTATCAATCCTGGATTCCATGGACTATGATCACAATAATTTCCTTGGAAAAATAAAAAATTCCTTACCACTCATTTATTTTGCAAACCTTCAAACCCAGAAGATCCCGATTATCTGCCATGCCGCAGCTACTGCTGGTCTTATGACAAGCTGAAGAAAAAGCACGAAACATGATCTTTTTGTACCACTGTAAATACAAAGCCATCTGCATCAACTGGAAAGCACCCATAATGCCTGGAAATTTTGTTCTCTTTTTTTGTTTGGCTCAAAAACAAAAAGACAAATCAATTTAAAAAATGGTCAAGGCACCAGAGTAAAATTTTTCCAGTGAAGACATACAGGTGGCCAACAGGTGTATGAAAAGGTGTTCAGCATCACAAATCAGGGAATGCAAATCAAAACCACAATGAGCTATCATTTCACACCTGGTATGATGGCGATTATCAAAAAAACTAAAGATGACAAATGTTGGTGAGGATGTGGAGAAAAGGAAACCTCGTCGGAATGTAAAATAATACAGCCATTATGGAAAACAGTATGGAATTTCCTCCAAAAATGAAAACTAGCCTATGATCCAGCAATCCCACTTCTGGTATACACCCACAGGAATTGAAATCAGGGTCTCAAAGAGATACCTGCCCTCTAATGTTCATTGCAGCAAATTCGCAATAGCCAAGATGTGGAAGTAACCTAAACGTCACTGATGGATGAATGGATAAAGAAATGGAATATTCGTCAACATTGTAAAAAGAAGGAATTGCTGCTATTTTTGACAACATGAATGCACCTAGAAGACATTGTGCTAAGTGAAATAAGGCAGACAGAGAAAGGCAAATATTCCCTTATTTGTGGAATCTAGAATAGTCAAACTCACACAAGCAGAGGTTAGAATGGTGGTTGCCAGGGGCTGGGGAGATGGAGAAATGGGGAGCTCATGTTCAAAGATACAAAGTTTCAGTTATCAAGATAAATAAGTTCTGGAAATCTAGGATAAGGCATAGTGCCTACAGCTAACAAGACTGTATTGCATGCGCTACATTTGCTAATAGAGTAGATATTAAGAGTTCTTACCAGAGAATAATAGTAATAAAGGAGGTGAGAGAAAACTTTGGGAGATGATGGATATGTTTGTGGCCTTGATGGTGGTGACAGTCTCAAGGGTGTATGCTTATGTCCAAATTCATCAAGCTGTATATGGAAAAGTATGACATCATCGTTGATTCTTCTGCACCTTGAAATATGCCATGTCCTCATCACAAGAGAAAAAATTTGTAACTCTATATGGGGACGGATGTTAACTGGACTTATTGTGGTGATCATTTCAACATATATACAAACATTGAATCATTATGTCATACCGCTGAAACTAATTTAATGTTGTATGTCAACTTTATCTCAATTAAAAAAACACAACAGACAAAACCATTTGAATACTGTATATGAGTTCAGTGAATCCCTGAAACTGCCCCATTCCAATATGGGAATTACAGGAAGCAGAGAGGATGAAGTAAATGGAAGAAAGTTGTATAAAACAGTATTCAAATTAAAATCATTTAAGTTGCTATCAGCTCCTTTTGGCAAAGTTCTGCGAGCACTGATCTACTTTCACATTTTTCCTGGAAAAACATACTTTCACATCCAACCCATAATAGTTTCATCATTTTCTCTAATAAGAAAATTTCAACTTAATAAATAAAAAGAAAAGCATCTCTTATGTATGAATAAAGTTAGTGAACTTTACAGAGAAAAGAGCATATTTGCACAACCCCAATAAAGTAAACAGAAGAACTGAATGATGATCAAGTCTCATTCAAGCTTATATTTGAAAGCCAGTAAAACCAGGCTTTCTTTTCAAGGATGTGTGTAGAGCTGTCAGCCTTGGAAGATAGAAATAGTGGCCTCCTCTGGAGCAAAAGGCAGGCTTGCTTACTGCCCAGTATAATAAAAATAACACCCACCCAGGGCAAAGGTTAGCAGACATCCTGCCCGTTATCAAAGATTTGAATTCCTTAGGCTCTGAGATCTTGCAACCCTCTGCATGTCACCTGGCCCACTGTGTATCACCCTGTAGGAAGTGAGATTTAGTGAACCGGTGCAAATGCTGATACTCTGGCCACTGTTATTGTTATGTCATTAAGTCCTTTGTCTCTGAGGCATGGGACTCGTGACTTTTGCCAGCATCTGTAAGACCATTGTAGGCTAACTAATTGGTTTGCAGGTAAGGTAAAACATCAAACCTTTCACAGTTCCCGACAAGCCCTTAAAATAACTAGTAGTCTTAGGAACAGAGAGCTATCCAGAACAATATGCATGGATGGTCTTCATAGAAGACTTCATGCAACAAAAACTTTAATAAGTCTCTCTAATCTCTTTTATTTCTACCCCAAGTAGAAGGAGAGGCACCAAGCTATTACAGACCTAGGGCTTGTGCAAGCCACCTGGAGACCTAGTGACCAGAAACTTTCCATGGGGAGCAAAGACAGATGGGCATATTTGCAAAATGGACCCATGTGCCTCCCGGTCATCAAAAAGACAGTGCATTATCTTAATTTATGATGACTTGAGTCATTAAAATCTTGTGATGGGCCAAAGATACACTTCTAAGAGGAGTGAGGCACATGGCAGTTGTAAGCAGATTAACACACTTGGTGAATATCAAACTCTGAACTAACTTTAGTGTTCTAATCAATTAAAAGGTACAACAAATTTAATTAGGTAGATTAAATGATATTTAATGGTATCCCTGATTATTACTCTGCAATAATGAACAAGAAGCTCATGTAAATAACTATAACTGGTCTTACTTTAAAACATGATAGTCAGGACTGTTTGAGATAAGCTGGAGAGAAGGAAGGGGAGAAATAGACAAAAGTTAGCTGCTCTGAAGCCACTGTCAAGACCTCTGGATCTACATGTAACCCAGGAGATCGAGGCAGATGGTTATGCCCCTATATCCTCCTGCACTGTGGTTCTCAGGGATGTCACAGGGCTGAAGCAGCCTCCTAAATCGTGTTTACATATCCATGTGTACAATACCCCTGACCATGGGGATGAACCACCATTCAATCATCCCTTACACCCCTCTAATTAACAATTAGCTTTCAGAATCGTTGTATCATTACATGATAATTTATTCCTCAAACCTGTAGGATGCCGAGCTAAAAGAAAATCAAATATCAATGGCTTCTTTTCTTTGCAAGACCAAGATGTTCTTTCACACTTGGAATCCTGATTAGAGGATAAATCCATCAAATCAATGGAAACAACTTAAGAAATGGACAGAGGGATATTTCATTCGTATATATACATTTTGCATTGTTGCAAAAATAGAGTTACATTTAAAAAAATTAGAACTTTTTGAAATTTCATAGATATTAAAGACTTTGTTCTGCATGTACTCCCTTTGGTTTACCAAATCAAACTCACTCTTTAATGGGCATTTCTAGCATTCAGTGCTAGTAACAACAGTTTTTTTAATTCTTATTGTTCCCAGGTCAAGGAACAAGGGCAGAGGTCGTAGAGAGGTCAAGTCTAATCTACCTAGGGATGTGGCAGTCTTAACTATGGATGTTCAAGCCAGACATTGCCAGCAGAACCACATCTCTTCATCCATAGGTGAGTTTTTACTAGTAATCACAGAGACTTGAGGATATCAAAGGAAATTCTTCATTAAGAACCAAAGTTATAGATTCTTATCTTGGGTTCATTACTTTGAATTTTTGACCCAAATCGTATATATCGATTGGACCATGTTCAATTCTATGATCTTTAGATGATGCAGCTTACAGCTGAAGAGAAACAGATACAACACCAACATCTTATCCTCTCTGAAGCCCAACTGAGAGCCCCTGGAGTCAGAAGTTTTCAAGACAAGAAAAAGTCATCCTTCTTCTGAACAAAGACTGTAGAGTCTATACAAACATTCAACTTTATTTATTTTGTTTTTATTTTTGTTTTGTGAGGAAGATCTGCCCTGAGCTAACATATGACAATCCTCCTCTTTTTGCTGAGGAAGACTAGCCGTGGGCTAACATCCATGCCCATCTTCCTCCACTTTATATGGGACGCCGCCACAGCATGGCTTGACAAGCAGTGCATTGGTGAGTGCCCGGGATCCGAACCTGCGAACCTCGGGCCACCGCGAACCCCGGGCCGCCGCAGCGGAGCCCGCGCAATTAACCGCTTGCGCCACCGGGCCAGCCCAAACATTCAACTTTAAATTGTTAATCTGACTTGTTAGAATGTGATGCAGCTAGCATAATACCTTCTAAGTTTCATGATTTTTCTCCAGAATACTGAGATGGTTGACCTTGAAGTCAAGTTTCCCCATAAATGTCTTTATTCAGAGATAAAATTAATTTCCCTATAAAATAATTTCCATAAAATTGTTACAAATATATCATAGTCTCTGACTAAAAGGGAACAAAGCAAATTGAGCAGTTGAATAGCAGTGTAATAAATTCCATACAAGGATCTTACTGCAGCATTATGTATAATAGTGAAACTGGAAATAACCCCCTCTCTATCAAAGAAGAAATAAACAGATCGTGGTATTCCTGTTCTTTGGAGTAGCTCCAAAACTTCTAAAAAGCTAAGTTAGAGTGACGTGCACTGATAAGGAGAGACGTCTATGATATATGGTTTGGGAAACAGCAAGTTGAAAAACGATGTAGTTATGTAATTTATGTTAAAAAAACTTTATGTGTATTTATAAATTCATTGGAAATGTCCAGAAGAATAAGCTGAAACCTCTTAACAATAGTTCCTTCTGAGTAGGGGAGTGAGTTTGCAGGGAAGGGGATGGAAGGGGAAGGTTTCACTTTACTCTACATAGATCTGTATAATTTGACTTTTTTTACAAAGTATGTAATTCTTTCATAATTAGAAAAATGAGTGATGTGACCGTTTGGTGCAGGGCAACCGTATGATGTTCACCAGTCTCTGTTCTCTATGTTACTGCACAGCATGGGCTGTAGGAGAAAGCCCAGAGGAGCAAGGAAGACAAAGAAGACACGACCCCTGCACAAAGTCAGTGGAGTATTTCTCCATAAGAAACCTTCCAGGCGAGTGACGGTCAGTATCTTCCACTGCTCCAGCTCTCGCAATAAACATAGAATCTGCCCAGGGTAGTCCGGACGACCACGCCCTGCTAGTCCACTCCCCACCCAGGGCCTGTTTGTGCAGGGTGACTGCCAACAATCAGACAATGGACTCAGGATGGGCCGTGTGCCTTTGGGGAGGCTGGCAGAGAGGGACAAAGTGGAACACCTGCTAAGTGCACACACCTGAGAGGCGGAGCTCCAGGTGGAGACTCAAAATGCACCAAGAAACTGTGTGAAGGAAACTACTCGACCTCTCTGAGTCTCAGTGTCCCCCCTGTAAAATGGGGATCACAGGTCTACTTCACAGAGCTGTTGGGGAAGATACATAGAAGTGCCTGTGACAGCCAGTGTCACATTATTAACAAAGTCGTATCCGACTACAGAATAATCGATGAAAAGAATAATGTGATGAGACCAAAGATGAGATGCCCAGCTTCGTAAGCAGCCCCAGCAGCATGAGAATGAAAGGAGCTCCGAGTAAGCAGGGTTCTTCACAGCTCCACTTTAGAGGACGATCATGGGCTACACCAGGATAAGTGGCTGTTGTACAGTGACTCGTGTAGTGAGGGTGGGTCCCTAAAGACACAGTGAAATCCAGTTACACACAGTGGCTCCTAGGAAACAACTACAAAGCAATCAATGCAGCAGTTAGGAATGGGAAGGGGGTGAGCAGAGGAGGGTCAGAGCCACAAAATCTGATGGAAGACACTTCACCACGACGAGCGCCCAGCTCTGTCAACAGCTGCTGTGGTTGCACCAGGAGATCAAATGTCTGAGGCAGCCATTGTGGGGACTGCTGGGAGCACAGTGGTGACTGAAGCCACACCCCAACAGCAGTGCATCAGAGCACACAGACCCAGAGACTTTCCTCTCCATTAATCCTTGTTTCAAGATGAGGAATATCCTCATGTTACAATGTCTCCTTCCAACCCTTGTGGAGGAGTGTCATCAGAACCCCCTGAAGAGGTCACAGACCAGAGTAGGATGGAACACTGGGGGCTGGGGGAGTGGCGCTGCACCTGACAACACGGACTATCACCCGGGCCTGTTGAACAGGAGAGAAGAACCCGAGGATGTGGTCTAACGATAATTCCCCATCTTGCCACATTCAGAGACACTGCAGAGTTTCTCATCCTTTCTTTACAAAAATGTTAAAGAATTCATGTGTCATTAATTCATAAAGAGGCAAATTCTTGACAAAGTGACAGGGTCTAGTTTCCATGACCAGGTTTTCCAGTTGTTTTGATAATATTCCACATTCAGTAATCAGAAATGTAACCTATTGGGATGTGTAATATAAACAAGGACTTGTTTTCATTTAGATCAATGCCCAGACTTCTAAGGATGACATAAATCAGGAAAACTGCTAATCATTCCTCCATAGGTTTCAATAAGACTTTTAAGTTAATTTACCAATCTCAGGAAAAGAGAATATGGCAATTCAAGTTTTTTGTTTCTGCATTCAAGCGTATAGTACAGCCAAGAGAATGAGCAGAAAAAAATTAACAAGAAAGTCTTGCTTGCATTTTATCTTTTGCAAATGAGCAGGATATCTTATGTTCTGTTCTTTTCATTGCTGTAATCAATTTTTAAAGAATACGGTACATCTGACTATCCCTAGGCATATTTATCCGGGAACCTTGCCTGAATCCAAAGCAGAAATGTTAAAGCTGACGGGTTTCAAATGTTGCCCAGGTGCTGTCTACCATGAACATCCCTCTCCCAAAGCTGGACCACCGGTCTCTTCCTGAGGGATCAGAGTCACCAGCCCTGTCCCTGAGAGACTGGCCACTCAGGACTGAGCTGAGATTAGGTGATCAATCTAAAGAGCAAAATACTTAAGCTATTCTCATCTTAACGATGCTGTTTAGGAGGCCTCTGCACTGGAATGGGTTGGTGAAAATGGCCTACTAGATACTTGCCTGGGAATTGATTTGTTCTCCTCTGCTCTTAGTGGATCCTGGGGAAAACAGTGATTAACCTCACAGATGCCTCAACTTCCACATCTGCAAAAAAGGCAAGCAACAGCCGATGTTACCACCCTACAAAGCTCTTAAGTTGTGCTTTCAAGAGGGGCCACAAGGGCGAATGTCTCCCAAAAGCTGATGAAATGATGGCACTTTGGCTGGAGAAGGCAGAGGGCAGCAGGCAAACTGGAAAGTTTCTGGGATGTCAAACCAGCTCCCATAAGCAGTTTAGAGAAGCACCTGGCTCTGGACTAGGTAGGAGGCTGTGGAAAGACCCCCAGGCACACAGTGGGGAGGAGGAATCAAGCAAAGGAGGGAGGCGGTGGGGAAGAGGCACGAGTCCAGCTTCAATTTTGGACAAAAGCAGTTGCACGCTGCAGGCCCGCGCTGCCCATGCAGCTGCCACACCCTAACTCCCTGGTCCCTCTCGTCCCGTCACATCCCTCCGGTACTCAGTCCAGTTGGAGCCGGTGCAGGACCAGAGTCCTGAGTCAATGGCTGTTTGTCCCTCAGGCAAGCCTTCACCGCCCTGCTCCTCCCCCCAGGGCTAGGCACAGCCCCGTGGCCAGAGCATCTTGGGAGTTGTAGTTCTGCAGTCCTTCAAGCTCCCAGCCAGGAATGGTTAAGAGACAAAAGCACTCAGCATGCACAGCTAGGGGACCCAACTCCCACCTGTCCCTCTACCCCTGGCCCACGCCCCTATGCTTCTACACCCCACCTTCTACCCCGCCTCTTCTCTATACGATGCCAACTCTCCATGCCTTGCCCACCCCCCAGAGTATGTGCTGTGTGGTTGGGCTGCATCCTTTGAGGCCAGTACTCAGGTAGGAGTGGGGCTCACCAGCCTGGCTATTGCTGAGAATGCTTGCAGCCCTGGTGGAATCTCCCTGGCCAGTATTTGAAATGTAAATTCAATAACTAAAATGGAAATACCGGGTGCATGGGATCCTGGAATTTGCCTTTTCAAGGCCATGTGTCCTACCATCCCCTGCATCCATCCAGCCTGCCATGATCCTCCCTCTGGACCCCGTGATCAGGGTCGCTGCAGAGATCCTCCCCTTGGAACCCACCCACCTTAAGGGTCCATACCCATCATAAAAACTCAAAGCCATGCCACTTGCCAAATTGAGGCAAAAATGGAATGACCCGGGGGGCCACTCAAGGGTGAGGGCATTACTAGATACTTGGGAGTATTAAAATCCATCTGATGATGTCATGAGTGAACGTGTTCCACTTTAAAACAAAACACTGCTGTTATCCTGAGATATTGAGTTAGGATCTTTCTGCAAATATGCCGGATTTAAAATGTTTATTGATGTATAACATGCGTGTAGAAATATATGCAGAAGTCATCCATGTAAACCTCAACGAATTATTACAAAGTGAACACACTTGTGTGACCAAGAACTAACACCAGCTTCACTCAGGTCCCAACAATCCCTTTCTCCCTCCTTCCTCCCCAAAGGTAGCTGACATCTTACCAGCGAACACTATATATTGAGTTTGTCTTCTTATACAAGTGTTTTATTACAGAACAATTTAAACAATATACAAAATAAACAAAACAGCATAGTAGGCTTGTCACCCAGCTTCAACAACTACTAATCATCTGCCATTTTTGTTTCTTCCACACACCATCCCATTCCCACCTCACTTTATTATTCTTTTAGTCCTTTGTGTGTGTGGGGGTAAGAAGTAGGCACACTGAAAGGCACAAATCTCAACCTTACATTTTTGGCAAATAAACATGCCCATATAACCTTCACCCCTTTAAGAATTGGATATTTCCATCACCCCCAGAAAACCCCTTCCTGTTCCTTCCTAGGTAATTTTTTCCTTCCCCCAGGCAACCACTGTTCTGGTTTTTTCAGCATAGGTTCATCTTGGCTGAAATCATCCCACTTGTATTGTTTTCTGTCCAGCTTGCTTCCCTCGGCACGAGGTTGATGAGTCTCTCCCAACACGTGTGTGTCAGTGTTTGCTCCTCGGCACAGCTGAGGACGTTCTGCTCTGAGGATGCCCCGCAGTGGGCTCATCTTCCTCCTGGGGACGTGCAGGTCATCTCCTGCAAACATTTTTGTACAAACCATTTTTGTATGCTGTTTAATTCCTTTATTAGCATTTAAGTGACAACCTTTGCATTTTTCGTGGTTGGTCCAGATTACAATATGCATCTTTAACATATCACAGCCTACCTAGACTTAATAGTGCACCAGTTTAATCAATGTAAAATATGGAAGACTTGCTACAGAACAGTTCCATTTACCTCTGCCTGTCCTTTGTGCTATTGTTGTCATAAATTTTACATCTTCCCATGTTATAAATCCCACAATACAGTGTTATAATTTTTGCTTTCAATAGTCATAGGTCTTTTAAAGTAATTAACAGAAAAACGTTATGTATTTTGAGGCAGATGATTTGAGGCTCTGCAAATTTTTTTTTTTTTAAGTTTCACCCACAGTTTTTGCATTCATCAGTCAGCCTAACCCACAATAATTATTACTGTGGTGTTCTAGTGGCGATTTTCTATTTCATGCTGTCCAGCCACATTTATTATTTGGAATTCTGTGAGGAAGATTCCCTCCCTCCTTCTCCCGTCCTTCTTCCTTTCTTTCTCTTATTCTTTTTTATTCCTGTTTGTTCCTTTCTTATTTAATCTATTTTATGTCAGTATACACTCATGGATATTTATTTTATTCTCTGTGTAATAATCCAATGTTACCATTATTTATTATGTTGCTCACAGTTTTCCAGCTTGAGCCGTTGAGAAAACTTTCAGATTGATTCCTTTTGACACATCTCATCATTTGCTGTGTTTTATTTAAAGCACTTTTCTACTTTCTGGCACTACAAGATGGTCCAGGCTCATATTGTATTTTCCATCTCCAGCCCTAGAATTAGCCATTTCTCCAAGGAAACCTGGTTCTTTTTATTGGAGAATGATATTTAGAAACCAAGATTTGGGAGCTAAGTGTGCTCATTGATACTATGGTGTCACTGCTTCTGGACCCTCTCAGCAGAGCCTGGAAATGTATGTATGAATATAAACTCAGGTATACACATCTATCTATCAATCTACCAACCTATCAATCTATCCATCTATCTGGATAGATATATTAGAAGAGACACGGTATCATACTGATACTTCCAACTCCTATCCAACACCACAGAGTTTATTCTAGCATTCTCCTTTTGTTTATTTTTAACTTCTTTCACCAACAGTGAGAAACTTAACTCCAGTTAGCTACAATATATTTACTAATGTGTCAACTAGTTTCAGAATTGCTAATCCATACCCTTATGAAAAACAAATTTACCACCTAGAGTACAGTGTTTGTGTACAATACTTTAGTTTTACAGTATCCCATCAAAACACTGTCTTCCAAAGTAACTTAGGTCAGGACCTTTCATCCCCACCCATTATGTGTGGCTATGTCACATGCTTGTAATACAGTGAGATTCATTTGTCACTGCATTTCATCTGAGTTCCCCAGCATTCTGATTTTTAAAATTTGCAGAGTAAAATTCACTCTTTGTAGTGTACAGTTCTGTGGGTTTTGACAACTTTATGGTCATGTATCCACCTCCACAGTAGCATACAGAGCTGTTTTTCTCACCCCCCAAAATTCTCTCATACTGTCCCTGTGTAGTCAACCCCTTCTCCCATTCCATCCCTTGGCAACCACTGATCATTTTTCATGTCTGTAATGCTGACTATTCTAGAAAGTCATGCAAATGAAATCATATACTGTACAGCCTTTTGAATTGGGCTTCCTTCACTTAGAGAAATGCAGCCAAGATTCATCCATGTTGTTGTGTGAATCAAGAGTTTATCCTTTTTATTGCCAAGTAGTATTCTAATGTCCCAATTCACCACAGTTTCTTTCTCCATTCACCTGATGAAGGACATTTAATTTATTTCCAGCTTGTGGCAATTATGAATAACATGGTTATGAAGATTCACCCAAAGATTTTTGTTTAAACATTAGTTTTCAATTTGCTTAAGTAAATCCCTAGGAGTGGGATATCTGAGTCATATAATAAGTGTATGTTTAACTTTATAAGAACCTGCTAAACCGTTATCCGAATGCAACTATCATGTTGCATTCCCAGTTCTAGTTGCTCCTTGTCCTCACCAGCACTTGATATTTGCAATTTTATTTTTTATTTCAGCCACCTAATAGGTGTGCAAAATACTATTGTGGCTTCTGCCTCCTTTTTGAAAGTGAGATCTGCTAAATATAGAATCCTGTGTTGACTTTTGGGTTTTCTTTCTACACTTGAAAGATGTAATTTTGTTGTTGATTTGTCTCTTTTGTTTTTGATAATATATCATCCATCATTGACATTATTTCTCCCTGTATGTATTGTCTTCCCCTTTATATATGTATTTCCCTGACTGCTTTCAAGATTTTCTTTTTATCTTTGGATTTTAGCAGCTTGACTATCATGTGCCCAGGTGTGGTTTTATTTTGTATTTTATTTTCTGGGTTTGCTGACTTCCCTGGATCTAAAATTTTAGATTTTCTACCAAATTTTGGAAGTTGTATGCTATTACTTATTGATTTGCCTTTCTGCCTCATTTAATTTTTTCTGTCTCTCCCCTCATTGCTGGGGACTCAATCATCTCACAGGTAAGGCTCTCTTCATTTTTCTTCAAAATTTTTACATTCTTTGGTTCAGACTGGATAATTTCTATTGCTCTATCTTCATGTTTCTTCTACTGTTTTTAATTTTTAATTTTATTTATTTATTTTTCGCCCCAAAGCCCCAGTAGATAGTTCTATGTCATAGCTGCACATCCTTCTAGTTCCTGTATGTGGGATGCAGCCTCAGCATGGCAAGAGAAGCGGTGCGTCAGTGTGCGTCTGGGATCCGAACCCCGGGCCACCAGCAGTGGAGCGCGCACACTTGACCGCTAAGCCTCGGGGCCGGCCGTCTTTTACTGTTTCTAATGTACATGTAAACTCAAAAGCATTTTTTAAATTTAATCTTCCTATTTGGTTCTTTTTTGTAATTTCCATTTCTCTGCTGAGTTTCCAGATATGTTCATTCATTATGAGAATATTTTTCATACCACCTTGATCATCTTTATAATAGCTGCTTTCTTATCCTTGTCAGATAATTGCAACACCTTGGGGAGAGTTTCTACTGCCTGCTTTTGGTCATATATGGATTACATTTTCCCATCTCTTCAAATCTCATGATTTTTTAAACTGTGTACTGGAAACCATGAATGATAGTTATAGAGACTCTGGATTCTATTGTATTCCTTTGAAGAGTGTTGTTATTTTTCTAGCAGGGAGTTAACTTGCCTGGACTGAAACTCCAATCTTCTCTCCTTTACAGTGGGCATAGCTGAAATCCTCATTCACTTCTCTCATCTTCCAACTGCTGTTTTTACACTAGGCCCTCTGGGGCCTACCCTGCATGTGTGTTGTTCAAAGATCTGCCAATTTGGCGTGTGTGTGGGGGAGACTTACATACATATTTTGAGATTTTCCTCTTTGTGTCTCCCTCCCTTCCAGAATTTCTCCCTTAACTTTCCAGCTACTTTGTTAGCCCCAAAATACATCCTCTAACATTACAAGTAAGACTGTGGTTTTTCCCCTGTCTGTGCCATGTACAGATTTTAGAATGCTTTGAGGCAAAAGACTCAAGCTTGCAAATATCTCCTGGTGCAATTCCTATCATTTAAAGGAAGACTCCCTCTCAGTTCTGCTTGCTTTCGGAAGAGATTTATACATACACACATATACACATTTATTATATGTGTATTACATATAAATACATGATTCTATATATATACATATAATATTTTGTGCAGATTTTATCATTGTTATCTGTGAGAGTGTTAGTTCAACAAGCCACTCCACCATTACTGGAAGCCAGACCTCGGTTTTGTTTCTTTTTTGGATTTTATATAAATGGAATTAAAAAATATATAGCCTTTTGAATATAATTTCTTTTATGCAGCATTTTGGTTGTGATATTCATCCATGCTATTGCATGTAGCTAGTGTTTGTTCATTTGTTGAAAATAATTAATTTTTTTAAATGGTCATAAAATATGCATAACCTAAAATTGACCATTTTAACCATTTTTAAGTGTACAGTTCAGGGACATGCAGTACATTCACATTATTGTGTAGCCATAACCTCCAACCATCCACAGAACTATTTTCACCTTGCACTGAAACTCTGTGCTCATTAAGCAACAACTCCCTGTTGTCCCTCCCTCTTGCTCTTGGGAAACACCATTCTCCTTTCTATTCCTATGAATTTGAGTACTCTAAGTACCGTATATGAGTGGAATCATACAGTATTTTTCCTTTTGTGGCTGGCTTTATTTCACTTAGCATAAAGTCCTCAAGGTTCGTCCTTGTCATAGCATGTGTCAGAATTTCTTCCTTTTTAAGGGTGAATGGTATTCCACAGTCTGTATACACCACTTTTTTTTTGTCACTTCATCTGTTGATGGACACCTGGTTTGCTTCCAGCTTCTGGCTATTTTGAATAATCCTGTTAAGAACACAGGTGTACATTTATGTCTTTATACCTCTGCATTCAATCATTTTGGGTGTATGCCCATAAATGGTGTTCTGAGATTCATTTTTTCACAAGTGGGGGGGTTCCCCACACCTCCAACAAGCAATTCTTAGAATGCCAGCTAGTCATAAGATAATTCAACTCAATTTGATGCTGTCAACCCAGAGATACATCAGATTCCACAGGTTGAGGGCCTTGTCTTTGGGTCACTAATGTGATTTCTTAAATGAGATATGTTTTGATCTTTGTGAAATAACTACACCTAAATGAATTTTTCTTAAGGTCCTTATTTTAAGTATGGCCAAAACTATGGCTAGGATTGAAAGTTTTACGTTTAGAGCAACATTGTTTTCTTGATTTGTTTGGCCTGTAGTCTGATAGAGCAATTTTACTTCTTACTTGGTAAGCTGTATAGAATTTAGATTATGACTGCTAAGTTTCCCCTTTAGCATTTTCAGCTGTCCCAGTAAGACATATGGAAACAATACAGATTCTAGAACGCTTGACTCTACTCTCTGCCAGTGAACTTATACCATAGGCAGAAGTATTAACATCCAATATGAACCAGCTATTGAATTCAGGGGTTCTGTGGAGAATGCTTCAAACAGTCAATAAACTATGGATGGTTCTTAATACTGTGATGCCTAGAAGGTAATTTCAGTGTATTGTTACACGTAATAGATAAGTGTATAGCAGTGATTATATACAATAACCTAAACTTAATGGTTAAAAAAAATTGTTGAGTGTTTAACAATATAAATCCCCTCTGAAGACTACTAATTAAAGAGTCATTATAACTTTCAGAAAAAGCATAAATTTGATCTTAAGAAACAGAGAGAAACTATAAAGTATTTCCAACTTGAGAAACTTCTTTAAAAGTGAGTTCTCTATAGGCATCTGTCATTTGTGGCTAATTGTGATTTAGATCACTGTTGTGTCTTGCATCATTGTGGTGGCTCCAAATTTTGCTGCACATTAAAATCACCTGGAGAGCTGTTAAAACTCTTGATCCCCAATTGGAACCCATGCCAATTAAATCAGAATGTCTGCGGTTGGGAGTCAGGCATTAGTATTTTTTTTTTAAGATTCCCCAGTTGATTCCATTATGTAGCAATGTTTAGAGAACACTTGATTAATTATTTCTTCTTTAGTCAAATGGGTCTCTGCTGGTCCATAGATTGCATCAGAAACACCTGGTCAGCTCTGAAAAACAGGATACTGGGCTGGCCTTCCCTGAGATATCAGATGCTTAATGTTCAATCACGTAATTTCGATGTGAAAAATAAAAGCATACACTTAAAAAATACTGTAAGAATTTTCATATTTTTAAACAAAGCAGTTTTGTAGTCTTCTAAGATTAAATACAGCGGTCCTGTGTTCTTTTGTTTTGTTTTATTTTAAACTGAGGCTTTGGAATATTTTATGTGAGTAGGAAACCTCTAGGAGTTCAAAAAAGGTTGAAATAAATGGTTTCTAACTAAATGCAGCGCACATTCTTGGATCAGTTTCCAAAGGCTGGTCAAAACCTGCTGTGTTTAAATAACAACATGCTGTTTTTCATCACATTCGTTGATGATGTAAACAAAATGTGTAACTATATTAGTAAATGTTAATATTCATGTATTTTAAGTTAAGGTTACAAAATTTGTCACAATGTGATTTTTTTTATTCAAGTGAAAACAGATGTGTGCAGCTATTTTGAATATTGGTTTATAAACATTCATATTCTTTATCAAATGAACTTGTAGTTTTTTGTGTTTTCTTTCACTACTGTTCACCTGAAAGGAACAGTTCAAGGGACAGGAATCCAGGACTGTCTGGCTCCAGAGCCTACGTGTATCCATTTCTGTTAACGCCACACACGTCAAATGGCCATACAAGGCTAGAGTGGGTTGAGAGCCTTAGGAATTGAGCGGAGGAAAATCGAAAATCGTAGTAGTTTCCCTGGAGCAGTTACTTAAACGATTTGATATTTAAAAAAATTGTAAAAGCAGAATAAAAATTTGAAGATATTTTTAAGTATACTTCATTCCACTGTTTTAACAGTAAGTTACATTTTTTATACTTTCCATCTTTGCTTATGCATATATATTTTCACATAATGGAATTCATAATACCCAGTAGGGAGTCTGCTTTCTTTCATTTAACTTTATATGAAATTTTTTTTGCAAGTTGTTTACTTTTGATAATTATTTTATTGGCTTCTTAATGATCAAACTGATGTATCATAACCGTATAGGGTGCTATTACTAGACCGGGAGGTTGATGACTTTTTTCAGGATTACAATAGGCAATGTTATCAATTTAGGTATTTTTACTTTTTCTTTCTTTTGGATTACTCTTTTAGGATAAATTTTTGAGCCTGAGATTACTAAATTAAAAGGTAGAATTTATTTTTAGCACTGTACATTTTGCAATTGGGGAAGATGCAGTAAAACTGAAAGGGAAGCAAACAAATCCACTCTCCTTCTGCTGCTCCCCCTGCAGCAAACCTCTCCCCAAACTAGGTGCTCAAACTTGAGAAACTGTCTCACGTTTTACTTTTTTGAGACACTAGTATCGGAGCCAAGCTTAGGCTATTCAGAAATTGACAAAATCACAATTTGGAGAGATCACGATTAACTCCCTACCTTTGAGGAAACTGAAGTGTACTTCATGGCAAAGAATAACAACCCGGTTTTAGGAGGGACAGAAGGTGGATGAGCCTTGATGGAGCAGAAGTGACTGGGGCGGGAGTGCTCTAGGGCGTTGCTCTGGTTGAACTCGCTATCCGGGGAAGCCTGGAACATCCTGAGGTTCTGCAGCCACTCATCAACCAGCCTTGTCGCCTGGCCGGGCTCAGGCTTCTGGCAGTTCCCGCCTCCGTCTGTGCGACACCCGGGCCGCCGTGAAGTTCGGAAACGTGAGCTGAGCAGCACTGACGGGCGCTCTGGGAAGAACCCGGCAAGGCTTTCCTTTCGCTTGGTCTACAGACCTGAAGAATGAGACTGCGAGTTTCCAAGGAAACGGATGCACGGGTTAAGTCGCCAGTTTCAAAATCTCAAAATGGAGAAGACTTTTCCTTTAAACCCTGCGCTCTGCTCCCGTCCTTCGCTCTTCAAGCGTTCGCCTCCAGGCCACGAAATACTTTGCGTCGGTTTTTATTGCGGAGACTTCCCTCAGGGGCCAGGGTTCTCGCCCCTTAACCTCACGCCAGGATTGGTTGCTTGGTTTCTGCTCTGGCGGGTGATTGGGTGTTGGGAGTCGAGGGGGCGGGAGGTGGGTATTCGTCCGGGAGAGCGCGGGCGCGCGGCCTGGAGAGAGCGGAGGAGGGAGCGGGCGAGGCGCCGGAGTCCGCGCTCGGCCCGGGAGTGGCAGCCCGGTGAGGAGGCGAGAGGTTTGGGGCCTCTCCTCTCTGCCAGGCTCCGCAGTGTGTGCTCGCAGATACCATTTCCTTTTCTCCCGGGACTCGGAGCCCAGGCAGCGCTGCCTCGGTTTTCCTCAGAACAGGCCAGCCTGTCTCTCCTGGGGGGGTGTGCAGCCTGCCCAAAGAGAGCATTCTGCTCTCGCCTGGCCGCATGCGGGCCGTCGGGGTGACCGCGTCCCTGGGCCTCCGGGTTCTGAACATGCGGAGGCCGGAAGGAGCCTGTCCCAACCCCCGGGGAGAGGCCCCGGGCCCCCTCGGCCCCCCGCTGACTCGTGGCGGCGGGGACGACGGCGGGAGGCGGATCCGGGCTCGTGCTTTATCACCTGGGGGATTGCGGCGACCGCGGACAGGATGGATTTCTAGGCTGTATCTGAGGAACTAGCCGGCGTTGCGTTATTGGCTGGGGTGAAGGGGTTAGAGTCCACCAAATCTCTACTCAAGAGTTGCACAGATAGAATCACAGAATATTAGAACTGGGAAATACCTCAGAATAGTGGCTCTTAGCTTGTTTTGGAACACAGGCTAGGGGTCAGGGTATAATTGGCTTCATAAGCTGTTGAATTACTCTTTTAACCATCCCTCCATCCCCAGGTCGAATTTGCTGTTTTTTTTTCACTATTGCAAGGAAGTCCTCAGTTGATAACAGTGCATATCAGTCTCCCCTCTGTTTTCAGTTATTTTATTAGGATATAGTTCTGGGAATGAGAAATCCACGGACTTTCTCTTCAGAGAAACCCAGTCATGTACCAAGACTTCTGCACGCAATAGCAAGAGAGCACAGTCTCTGACTTCCGTCTCTGGACCCTAGATTAAGCATAGGTGGTTTAGAAGAGGTGGGGATTAAAGTAGATCACCTCCTCTGTGTCAAATACTGGAGTTTAGGCACGTTCTATCCATTACCTTACTTAATTCTTAACTCAATGTCTGGCTAATTTTCATCAAAACTCTATCAGGTAGATAATCTTATCTCCATTGCACAGATGAAGAAACAGACTGAGGTTCAGTGAGTCACACAGTGGGACTCACACTTAAGCTTGCTTTACTCCAAAGCCCATCTTCTTTTCATTATACCCTTCTGACCTTTAAATCAGAATTATCAAGCACCTACTGTGTGCCAAGGCATTTTCTCCCTTACAACAGTTTTTCAATTAGGGATTATTACAGATAAGGATCTTAGTCTAGAGAAGTGAAGACATGATCAAGGAAACACATCTGAGTTGTGGGAACCTGATCTAGAACTCATACTTCTACCTCCTGGTCCACAGCTTTGGCAGAGTAGGGATACAAATCCGGATTTGTCAGATTCCGAGACATGTTCGCAACCACTGTGATGGTTAAGACTAGGAAATTCTTTTACTTGCATTTGTTTTGTTTATACATTTAGGAATCCCCTTTTTATTTCTAGACTTCTGTCCTAGTCTAGTTGGGTATCTGGTTTTCTTTGAATGGCATTGTTTCAGTCTTGATTTTCGTTTCTGCTGCAGTTAGGAATCTAAGTAAACAAGAAAGCATGACCATTCAATATGGTCTGAATGTACAGTTGGTGGGGTGAAGATGAACTTTCCTTGTAAAGCTTGTCCATCATAGCTTGCTATAATGAATTCTGCAAGTATTTTTCAGCAGTTAAGTCTTCATTAAGATAAAGATGCTGATAATTCATAACGTATACTGAATCTGTGACTACATTCATTTTCTCAGATAGTAAATGGATTGAAAATATTTGCTGGGTTCATGGAAGAACATGTAACCTTTTGAAAAATAATCCTGATCGCTATGAACTGTATATGGTTAGGAGGCAAAGGAGAATATTCTGAAAACTATTCTCAGCTCATTTGGCACTTCTATTTACTTTACGGAATTACTACCTTCTACAAAGTATTTACTGTCTTTTACACAGAATACTATATTTCTCATCATATTTTTTGAGATGATTCAATCATATAGAAAATTAATAGACCAATGAGTAAGCCAACTTTCCAGAGTTGTTCAATCTTAATATTTTGCCATATTTACTTTATACCTTGTTTGCAAGTAACATTACTAGTATGCTGAATTTATTCTTTTTCTTTCCTAGACGTGTTGTTATACTTTTGTTACATATGTATGTATCCGTAAACAATATAGAGCATTACTTTACCTGTTTTTAAACTTTGTACAATGATATGATACTGTACCTATATTTGCTCAGAAGTGTTTTTAGTTGCTTAACATTATTTTTAAGAAGTAGCCTTATTGATTGTTAATCTATTTTAATTGCTGTGTAGTATTCCATTGTATGAATATACCAGAATTTTTTTATCCATTTTCCTTTTGACAGACATTTAATTTGTTTACATTCTTTTACAATTCTAAACAATGCTGCTATGAACTTTCTTATGCATGTTTCCTTATGTTCCTGTGGGAACGCTTTTGGATATATACATAGGACTGGACTTCCCGATGTTGGGTATCTTCAACTTTGCTAGAAATTGTTAATTTCTGTCCAAAGTTGTTGTAGCGATTTACACTCCCCCTAGCAGTATCCTCCATTAAGTTTTCATCCAAGATATTAGTGTACTCTAGTTTTACAGAAATGACGGTGCTTGCATCATAAAGGCACAAATTGCTTTGTTCATTTCTTTTATGCCTATATGCTTTTAAGTCCAACATAATTTTAGGGAGAAAGATAAAGGCATAAGGTCTAGATTGGACTAAATACTAATTCTCCCTTCTGCTATTGCTATGTTTGCTCAAGTACAACCTTACTTCTTGTTGTGTTTGTACTTGTGATGGAGACAGACCCTAATGAAGTAAATTGTTTACTGATTTTTTTTATTGTTTTCGTGTCAATTGATTGTCCGAGGATTAAAAAGTAAGCAGCATTGTTTGTTGGAGAGCCCTACAGAAAGTGGGAAAAGCTTAGTCTTACTTTGTGCTGCTTTAGCGTGGCAACAGTCTCTTCTTCGTGGTGAGTATTTGGTTGATATATTCAGCTTGATTATTGGGACTTGAAAAAAATATAATAAAGTACTTTTTATCCAGAATGATTCATTTAAAGAAATAGCAGTAACTAAGAATATACTTTTGGTCTTTCTTTTAATCCTCCCTGCTTGATATTTTAATAAGTCTCAATATAAACGAATACTCAAGTGGTTGTGCCTTTATTACATTATTAATTTTTGACTATTATCTTTTTGTAAATTAGGCAAATTGATGATAATTTCTCTATAAATGTCTCTGACATCATGAGTGTTTCTCTCCTGTCCTAATTTGATGTTACAGATGGGGTGACCAACTTGTCCAGATTTGCCAGGTACTTTCCCAGGTTTAGCACTGAAAGTCTTACAGCCTGGGAAACCTCCCAATCCTGGGCAAATTCGAGTAGTTGCTCACTGTAGCTGCAGAGGATGATTAATGTTTTTTGAATTAGAAATATTATAAATAGAGGTTCTTTCACTTTTAGGGAAGCCAGCGGATGAAAGCTTAAGCAAAAAAGCTAAAGTACCATTGTCACGTCGTTGGACGTGCCATTCAAAGAATTTTACAAAGGATGGCGAGGACCGAGGAACTTCACGTCATTTCAACAGTCCAAGTACACCACCTTCTGAAAGAAATGGCACTTCATCAACTTGTCATGGTAGGTTATATTTTTGCCTGGGTTTGTTGGTATGTGTAATAGGAACCTTCATTACTGTTGTTATGCGACCTAATTTGATAAATTTGATGAGCATAATTGATTAGGTACCTCCATCTAATTTCTCTGGAATTATTTTTAGATAACACAAGAGTGGTCAGAAATCCTTGGACTACTTTATTCTTGGCTTGGCTTTTAATTGATTTGGACATTTTGCTAGCTTAAATCATTTTTTGAAGCAGGCAAGACAAAATAAATGATATTCAGAAATTGATGTTATTTGTAGGCAGGATTGTTAATTATAGGTTAGAATTTTAGAAAACATTGATTTGTATTTTAAGACAAAATCTACTTAGCCTCATTCATTCTTGATAATTCTGCATGAACTTCTGAAGCCAGTATCCTGCATGAGGATGAGATATGTTTTAGGTATGATCCTTGACTAGTTCTAATTAGGTTTATTTAAGAGAAATATATTAAGAATAACATAAGACTATTCATTTTTAAAAAACATTTCTCTGGCTTTGACTATATGGAAAAGATTGATCGTTATTTGCCTAAGCCAGAAACCTAGGAGACATCCTGTAAACGTTGCTCTACCTTATTTCTCCGTGCAAATCTCTATCTCCATTGACAACTCCCTGGTCCAAACTACCATCTCTTGTTTAGAGCATGCAATAACTTCTTTTCCTGCTTTCACTCACGCCATTCTTTAACTAATCACTGGCAGGGAGAAAAGAGGTGGCCATGACTGACTTAAGTCGCAACAGTATCCACTTCCTAAAATCAAGAATAGAGTCATTTTCCTCTAAAGCACATGACTATGTGTGATTCTGTTAGGAGTGAGGAAGAGGAGATGGAATAGTACTGGAGAGGTGACCAATAGTGTTGTCTACACTGTTTTGACCCTTAGCCCTTTTGACCTTCTTTCCATTCCTTCAAAGGGTCATGCTTTCTTCTGCCTCAGAGCCTTTGCTTGTGTTAGTGTCTCTTCTGAGGAAAGTTACGTCTTCAACTTGTTATCCTCCTCTTCCATTAGGTGTTGCTTAAATGTCGCTTCTTTGAGGGAGCCATACTGACCTTTCCGTTAGAGCAGATTTGGTTTCCCTGTTATTTTGTGTCATCTCACTGTGTTTGGTGTGGATCCAAGTTCATTTATTTTGCCTATGGATATCTCATTGTTCAGCACCATTTATTGAAACGGCTATGCTTTATCCACTGCATTGCCTTTGTGCCTTGGTAAAAAGTCAGTTGTCAATATATACAAAACTTTCATTTTAACATCATTGTGAGTTAGGGCTGTTTAGAATAGTCTCTTGAAGCATCAGATGCGGTAAATCAGGGTTGTATTCTTTATAATTTTATGCAAATTCTTTAATAAGATATAAGCTAAATACAGAAAAGCATACAAATCCTAAGTGTATAGCTTGATGAATTTTCACAAAGTAAACACACTCGTGTATCTACCACCTAGATAAAAATAGGATATTCCCAACACCCTACAGCCCCTTCTCATGCTCCTTTCTAGTCACTATCCTTTCTCTGCACAGGTATTTGTTCCCCTCCCTTCTGTCACCATTGATGAGTTTTGCCTCTTTATAGAAATGGAGTGATATCTGTACTCTTGAGTCTGCGTACTTTTGCTTAACATTGTATTTTGGGGATTCATTTGTGTTGTTGCATATAGTAGTAGTTCTTGTTGTGGTATATTATTTACTTCTATGAACACATCACAGTTTATTAATCCGTTCTGCAGTTATTAGACATTTGGATGGTTTCTCCTTTGGGCTTTTAATGCTTTTATGAACATTCTTGTTCATTCTTTTGCAAATAGGTAAGTATTTTCTGTTGGATATATCCCTAGGAATGGCATTGCTGGTCATAGTGTATGGATATGTTCAGCTATAGTAGAGACTGCCAACATTTTCCAAAGTGGTTGAACCAGTTTATGCAACCCCTTCACGACATCCAGTAGTATATGGGAATTATGTTCTTCAGCATTCTTGTTAACACTTGATATGTCCAGTCTTCTAAAATTTTAGCCATTCTGGTGCATGGATGGTGTTCTCGTGAGTTTGAATTGGTATTTCTCTGGTGACTAATGAGGTTGAGAATCTTTATATATGTTTATTGGTCATTTGAATATTCCTTTTAGTGAATTGTCTATACAGATTGCCCATATATCTATTGGGTTGTTTCTTACTGATTTCTATGAGTTTTTTTTTTTTTTAATATCTTCTGGTTATGTCTTGTTTCTTTATAACTTTGTATTTTAAAGACTTAACTTTATACTTATACTTGTACTTTTGTATTTTAAAGACTTTAAAGCTTAACTTAAAATAAGCTTCCTGCAAATGTCCCTGCTATAGAGAACAGGAAGATAAGCCTTTTGGTCTATGCAAATAATATGATTTTTTTTTTAATGAATTGGTGTAAATCTCATTTGGCACATGGCAGTTCAGTTTTTCTAAAATTAAATTATTGTTTTTGGTAGACGTTCCCTGGCCTTTAATGGGCCCATGAAAATTTGCCCTTTGATTTATTTGGGACAGGGTTTCTCAAAAGTGGCACTATTAAAATTTGAATGGGATAATTCTTTGTTGTGGCAGCTGTCCTGTGCACTGTGGGATGCTTAGCAGCATCTCCCAGGCCTCAACCCACTAGAGGCCAGTAGTACCGACCCTCTACTTTGTGACAACCAAAAATGTTTCCAGACGTTGCTGAATGTCCCTGGGGTGGGAGGTGAGGGTGTTAAAATTGCCCTGGTCGAGAACCACTGATCTAGATTTGTTTGTGGGTATTTTACCAGTTTGCCAGGAAATTACAGAGCTCAAAATTACGTGTGTTTTCTAAAATACATATGGAAATACAAAGGACTAAGAATAGCCAAGATATTTTTTAAGCAGCAGGTCAAGGTGAGAAGACTTGATCTATGAGATATCCTGATTTATTATATATAAAGCTATAGTAACTAAAGCACTTTGGTATTAGCACAGTGTTAGACTAGTGGAAAACAGTAGAGATCCCAAATCCAGTTCCACGTGTATCCAGAAACTTGATTTATTTTAATAGAAGTGCTCTTACAGAGCAGAGGGCAAAGGAGGGGCGTTTCTATAAGTTGTCCTGGGACTATTAGATATTAGTATGGAAAAAATTCAAATTGGAACCCTACTTTACTCCGTACACAAAAATCCATTCCAGGTAGATTAAAGACCTAGGCATGAAAGGCAAAACTATTAAGATGTTAGAATATAGTGTTTTTCAAACGATGTTCTTAAGAGTCTTAGAAAAAACATGGCTTGTAGTGGGAAGGGGACAGTGGATCAGGGAAGTTCTAGGTCTTGCGTGCTCTTTTGGAAATTTTAAACGCTATTTCTTAAAAAACTGTAGTCCTCCTCAGAAAAGGCTTGAAAACCGTGCTGTGTGGCATAGAATGCCTTCTGTGTTTGTGCAGACTAAAACTTATTTTTTTTTTTGAAAATAGAAAGCCCTTGCTTATAGGGCTTTCTCCCCTAGTAGTCTGTAAATCCTTCAAGGCCAGGGACTGGTGTTTTTTCATTGTTTTTCCATGGGGTCTGGAATTGTATGGACTCAATAAAATAAATGCTTGTTAAATGAATTCAAGCACTGGGAGTGGAGGGAATGTATAGAGAAGGGCAGAGAGGAAGGAAGGTACTTTGAAGAACACTCTCATTTACAGAAAGGGAGAAACCACTGTATTGGAATAGTTAAGAACCGTGTTAAAGACATTCAGGTAAAAGCAAATGCATTTATTCTGTTGCAAGAATACAGAGTGTTATGTTTGGCTGTATACCTAGAGGTTATGCTTATGGATTTTAGAATCAGACAGCAGGAGTCAGTCATATCTAGGCTCTGCTTCTTACTAGCTAAACAATATTGGGCATGAACTAGACTTTAAAACCTAGTATTCGCACTTATAAAATGGGAATAATATTATTCGGTGATTTAAGAGGTCATTGATGACCTTGAGATAGAGCTTTCCGGATTGTGGGATTAAAAGCTAGATTGTAGGAGCTTGATTCTACTATATTGTTAAGCCTAAAGAACATTGAGAAGCTCAGTAGGAAACAAACATTGAGACGCTGTAAAGAACGATTTTTATAGAAATGAAATACATTTTCTTAAGAGAATCTTACAGTTATATTTTTGAAGCCACGTTATTGGGAGTAGTCTACAAAAGCATAAAGCTACAATTGGACGTTCCTGTTGAAAGTATATTTCTCAAAATGTTTGCTATATCTTTGTTAAGGTAAACTGAGTGGTAAAGTGTTTTTAAACATGTTGAGCATTTCATGTTTTAAAGTATGTTATGAAATTTTTAGAAATAAATAATACATCTTGATTCCAATTTTTTTCTAGAAAAATTTCCTGGAGGAACCCCTGATGGCATAGCGGTTAAAGTTTGGCACGCTCCGCTTCGGCGTCCCAGGTTCAATTCCCAGGTGCGAGCCACACCACTCATCTCTCATTGACTATGCTGTGTCGGTGGCTCATGTAGAAGAATTAGAAGGACTTACACGTAAAATATAGAACTATGTACTGGGGCTTTGGAAAGGGAGAAAGAAGAGAGGCAGATTGGCAACAGATGTTAGCTCAGGGAAAATCTTGCCAAGCAGGGAAAAAAAAAGAAAAAGAAAAATTGCCTAAGTGTAAGTTATTTATACTCATTTTTTATGACTTCTTATATAAGACTCTCCTGAAAAAACTATACTGGCTGCAAAGCTATCTGCCAATAAACAGGTATCCATATGGAGAGATGAAAATGGTGATTTTCAAGTAGAGAAGAATTCAACCCTTATAAACTACACAGCAGGTAAACAGAATTTGTTGGCAGTGAAATATTCCCGTTAGTTCTAGTAGAACAAGGTAGCCAAGCATCAATCAAGATTTCAGTGGTGCTTGTAGAGAGTAGTTGAGTCATGTCACAGACGTAAATTGTAAATTATTGTAACTTCATTTTATATAGTTACTCATTACAAAGGAGTTTATTATTATACTAGATTATTGAGGCTAACATCATTAAAATGTAACTGCATGGTGCTTTCTTATATAAGAGGAATTTGACAGTAAACTATTTACTTAAGGCATATACTGATAGTATAGCTACTTTGTACTTTTAATTCTTCTGTTGTTTTGATCTAATAATGGCATTTTGGGGGGTCAAAATACCTTTTTTTAGAAACCTTGATACAACCATATGCTGTCTTCAAAATCTTACTTCAAATAAAGCAATAGAGGCAAGTTGGAAGTAAAAGCATGGAATACATAAACAAAATAATAAGGGAATTATGGTGCCAGTTATCATTGGATTGCCCCTGTGTAACAACATCAGAGTGTTGCCCTCTATTGTCTGTTCTGCAATAATGGAGCTGCACCCAGTAGACATTTCTCTTTTGCACCTGGCAGAGGTTAAGCTTTGTCAGAGAAGGTTTGGGACAAAGGCCCTTCCTTCCTAATTCCAGGGTGCTTCCATTCTTTCCTTTTTCTTTTTCCTGCAGTACAACCAGCAGTGGCACAATTCAGGGGTGTCTACAGGGACTCACCCACAGTGGGTGATCCACAGTGGATTCAGTGGATCCCCTTGGATGGCTTAATAAGGAGAATGAGTGGCACCCCTGCAAGTGGAATCCCAGTGAATCCAATAGGCATCCCAGCCTCATCCTACCTGCCCATGGGAGGGAACAGGGCTTTCCTGTTTGCCAGTCTCAGCCTGCTGTTCCCTACCTGCTGAGCTCTGCCCTGACAAGGGACTGGTACTGGCCTTGGGAAACATGACAATCTTCTCCACCATCCCTGTGCTGCAATCATTCCTTCTCCAACAAGGCCTGAAGTCAGCCTTGGTGAGGGGGTCCTCTCCCAAATTTGTTTCCTTCTTAACTACTCTATTGTAATTCTGGGCTATTCTCTATAGTTCCCTTTAAATATTTATGGTTAATTGTTCATTATAGAAACTGTCCCTGCTCAATCTATTGGTTGGTTTCCGTGTCCTGATTGAACCCTGATTCTTATCATTATATATTATTTTATAGGGTGTTAGTGCTAAGGGGAAAAATGAAAGGGGAACAAGTTGGATAGGGAGTGTCAGGACAAGAGGATAGTTTATATTTTAAATGACATGGTCAATACAGCCTCACCAAGATGACATTTGAACACAGAATTAAAGATAGTGAAGAAGATGAGGCATGAAATCATCATGTGGAAGAGGATTCCAAGTGGAAGGAACATAGAGTGCAAGTCTACAGGTGGGAGAGTGCCTGGCATGTACCAGGAGCATAATGGAGGGCAGAGGTACAGNGAGTGACTGGCCAAAGATGATGTCAGAGAGAGTGTGGGACCAACTGTATGGTGCTTGAGGTCCATCATAAGGACTTGAACTTTCCCCCTGAGAGAAATGGAGAGCCCCTGGAGAGATTTCACAATGTCAGGGTGTGACATCTGGTTTTAAAGGGTCACTCCAATTGGTACATTGGGGATAGATTGCAGGTCAAATATAGAGGCAGAGAAACCAGTTAGAAGGATACAGTGATAATCCAGGCCAGAACAATGGTGCAATGTGGTCCACCCAGCCATCAGGGAGTAACAGGGTGTGGACTTACATACCCACCGCAAGCAAAGAAAAAACTAGTCAAAATACATGATATGATTATTTCGCTAATGATCAGTCTACAAATGCAGTGGGTGAAAGTCCACAAGGCCAGAGAAAAGCAACCTTCATGTAAAGAAAAATTCTGAGGAACTGTGAGTCACACCACTTGCAACAACCACAGATTCTAGAATTATTTGAGATGTCAAGACAATGAGGAGGGAATAATCTTTTCAACAAGTAGTGCTAGGACAGGTGGATATCCACATGTGAAAGAATAAAGGTGAACCCCTACCTCACACCATATACAAAAATGTTACATATTCTTACCATCAAAGATGTAAATGTAAGACCTAAAACTATAAAACTCTTGGAAGAAAACATGGCCCTGGATTAGGCAATGTTTTTGTAATTATGGCACCCAACACAAAAGCAACCGAAGGGAAAACAGATCAATTCAACTTCATCAAATTAAAACTTGAGTGCGTTGAAAGACACGATCAAGAAAGTGAAAAGACGACTCAAAGAAGGGGAGAATATGTTTACAGATCTTTACATATCTGACAAGGGTCTACTATTGAGAATATATAATACATTCTCCCCTCTCAACAATTAAATACAAATAGCACAATGAAAAATGGGCAATGCATTTGGATAGGCCTTTCTCCACAAGAAATACATGCCTGCCTGGTGCTGTGCTGTCCCTGCCTGAGGCTGCAGTTCCTGTGCTGGCCATCAGGTGGCAGCCTCCTGTGTCAGTGGTGCCCACTGAGATTTGCTGGAGCAATTGGAGAAAGGAGGAGTCATGCAGAAGTCAGGCTGACCCTCCGCCTGCCTCAGGACCCACTTGCACTTCCTATTAGTAGTGTTCCTCTTCACCGACTGAGTGGAGCAAAAGCAGGAAGGAGGGATCCAAGATTCCCCTATTTGTTCATTCAGCAGCTATGTGCCAAGCCCTCACCCTGGGCCGGGAGCCCTGGTGGGCCCAAGGGTGGTGCTGAAATCTACCCAGTGGTCCCTGCACACCAGGAGCTCAGTCTGGAGGCAGATGGACAAAAGCACAAAATCAGAGACACGTGAAAGAGAAGAGCATGAACTGGAATGAAAATAAAGAGAGTCCTGCAGGGAGGGCTGGGGTCACACTGGGTAGGAGGGTCTGAAAGGCCTGACTGAGGTGACACTTGCTGTGACCAGGATGACATGAGGACCCAGCGCTGCACTCACCTGTGATCAGCGTGCCAGGGAGAAGGCACTGCTGGTGTGGAGACACCCAGGCAGAAGTGAGTTTGGCCAGAGGAGGTTAGAGATGTGGGCACTGTGGCTGCAGAGAGCCTGGAGGGGAGAGGAGGGAGAAGGGCAGGCCAGACCCAGGAACTGGGAGATGGTGTGAGGTGTCTCCTCCTCTCTGACAACACTGATCCCCACCCTGCATCTTTAAACTGCAAATATTCGCTCTCTCTCCATCTCTGTGGACCAGGAATCCTGCACAACTGAGCTGGAGCCTCTGCTCATGACGACTTCCAGGTTGGGGCTGTGGCCTCCACGGAGGCTGGACCAGGGTGAGATGTGCTGTCAAGCTTGCTCCTGTGGGCTCGATCAGGATCAGCTTCACTGAGAGCCCAGCTCCTTTCTGTCTGTTGGCCAGGGCACTCCCTTGGTTTTCTTCTGCGTGGGCCTCTGCATAGGGGAGCTCAGGACGTCCATGTATGTCCCCAGGTCCAGGGGTTAGACAGACTGAGAGAGGGGAACAAGGGGAGAGGGAAGAGGGAACACAAGAGAGCGAGTGAGAGAGAATGACAGCCTCGGTGATGGAATCTGGGAAGGGTCGTCCTGTCACTTGTGCTGGGTCTGCTGGTCAGAAGCCAGTCCCTAAGCAGTCAGTGGTCCACAGGGACGTGTAGAACAGGCAGGGAGATCATCCCTGCAGGGGCACGCTGACCTTGACTCGAGTGTCCTGGTTGCGAAAGGCTCCCTTCCTACCTGGGCTGATCCTGCGTTGAGCTCAGATCCTCCTCCTTGGGAGTGTTGCTCATCGTGGCCCGGGTGTGCTCTCCCGGGTTCCCTGGGCTCCTGTCTCCTCCAGGAGGGAGATGTACACTGAAGGGGCTGAGGCCAGAACAAGCAGGGACCACTCCACCCTCCCAGCTCATTTGCTTCCTTCCCCAGGAGGGCCGACTCCTCACGAGCCTCTCCTCACTGCTCACCATCTTCTCTGCTCTGAGAGCACCTCGTTTCAGCCTCTGAAGAAGACCTGGGGAGAAGTTTGCAGGTGGGAAGGCCTCTCTCCATGGGAGCCCCAGAGTGGACAGGGACCTTCAACAGGGCTGGGCATTGTCCCCTCAGTCAACTTGGACTTCCTGGGAGGCAGCAACACCTGGGGGCAGGGCCTAGGCTGGTGGTAGGTCTCTAAGCATCCCCACAATGCCCATCTTCCTGGTCTCACCTGATTGGGCACAGGCCTGCACAAGCACACAACCTTTCAGACCCCCTGGTGTTATTGCAGCCCATCAAGGCCGCTGTGTCTGTCTCATTGTGTGGTTGTCCGTCTCACCTTCCTGGCTGATTCGCTGCTCTGTTCTAGATCCAACCTCAGGCGGCTGCAAAGTTGACCTTCCACGTCAGCTTGCCACTGAGATGGCTACTGTTTCCAGAAATGCTTAGGGGCCGGGCTTTGCCCACCCATGGTGACATCAAGTGGGCAACCTCTGACAGTGAAGCCACCCCCCTTCAGGATTGCGCCGCTCACAGGGCTGTCACACTGAGGGGGTGGAGACGGGACCTGCCCTGGGCAAAAACACCACGACTCTCACTGTTCTTTCCTTAGCTTCAAATGCTCCTCAGTTGGTTGTATGTCTTTGGTCTCTTCCCAGAGGTTGTTTTCTGACAGCGCGTCCGGTGTGATCATGGCTTTCGGGAAGAGGATTGGCTGAATTCCTCACTCAACCATTCGGTGTGTCCTGCCGCCCCACCCCGATCACTTTCTAAAGGCGCATCCTTTCAGCAATCTGAGGACCCAAGATTGTGAGTCTGTGTCCTGGAGGGATTTTGAGAAGAGCTGGTGGGATGGCAGTATTGCAAAGCATAAAGTCTTGCTTCCAGAAAGCTGTCTGGGATCCTCAGCATCTTGCTGTTTTGGAGTCAAAGCCCTGAGGTCTTTAAAAAGCCAGCAATGTTAGAACATGGGCAGGACAAACAAATGTCTCTGGGCTCCAACACCAACTAAAATATTCTGAATTTCTAGAAACCTGAGACGAGTGGAAAGGAATTGGGAGTGTGGAGTGGAGGGGCGCTTTGGGCCAACTACGCATCTGGGAGGAGAAATGCCATGCAGAGCAGCCTTTCTGGGGACATAAGTGTGGGACATGTGTGCAGACCCCCGCTGCAGACATTGCTGCTGCTGCCCTTCAGTTCCCTCAGCCCACTTGAGTCCCTGCAGTCCCTGGGAGCCAGTCCCCAGCAGGCCCACAGTGTCCCCCTGGAGCACCTGCATCCACTCTCTGCCTGAGGGCTCTCTCCTGCACCGGGAGCTTCCTCTCCTGCAAGCCTGTGCCAGCCTGTAGCACAGAAGCCTTCATGACCCGGGGTAAACCCTCCACCCACGGGGACAGAGCCAGTCCGGGTGGGATCTCGTCTCCCAACAGGACTAGGATGGATGCTCACCTCAGTGCTCCCTTGTCAGGCCCCGCACTGGCTCTCCTCCTCCATGCTCCCTTCCCCTTGGCCTCCCTCGAGCCTCCTCCATCACCTGCAAACAAACCACTTGCCATACATCCTTGTCTGCTTTCGGCCCAAACCCTGCCGAGGCTCCACGCTGGCTGTGACTTGGAGCAGGTCGTCCAGCCTTCAGGACTTGAGCTTCCTCACCTGTAAGATGGGGACAAAAGGCCTGCCTCCCGGAGTCGTCAGAGGAGACACAGCATGGGAAGATGCAAACCGCAGCAAAGAAGGATGCCAGGTGATCACCTAGTGAAAACACTAACCTTGCCAAAGAAACAGGATCTCGTGAGGCTGAGGGAGAAATGGGGGCAGCCTGTCCAAAAAACATGGAGAGACACTGACGAGTGTGGGCGTGCAGGGTAGGCCCCGAACAGTGGAAGAGCCATTAACAAGGAGGGTGACAGGACAGAGGCTTCCAAGGAGAAAGATTTAAGTGTTGGAGGATCACAGAGGCCTTAGGAAAATCGTGAGGCCCTGGAACAGGTTTACTGAAATGCTATTATTGGCCAGAAAAATGTGTTACAAATACCCAGTCCAATCTGGATTACTTCTCATTGGTTGTAGGAATGAGCGCACACTTGTGATTAGAACCCACATTTTGTTAAATATAGGATATGTTTATTTTTCTTAACTTTTAATTAATTTTTTTGTCGCTGAAGTGGCAACCATGGGTTTTCTCCGTTCTTCTCTTTGCATGGGCGGCCTCTACTTTCAGAAGTGGATTCCTGGTGCTCATCACCACTGCTAACCCGAGGGACAGCCCTCTTTCAGGTCACACAGTGGATGTGAGCTCCAGGTGGGCAGGGACCACGTCGGGTCATACTCACTGGTGAAGTTACAGTGCTCAGCCCATGGCAGGGATCAGATCGTATTGGCTGAATGAGTGAGTGAAACAATGAACGAATGCATGAATGAGTACATGAGTGCAGGAGTGAGTGAGTGAAGGAATGAGTGAAGGAATGACTGGGTGAATGAAGCAATAAGTGAATAAACCACAGAAGCTGGATCCACACAAGAGGAGCCTTTATCTGTGTCGGGCTCACAGGGTGTCACAGCACAAGCCCTGGACGGTGGCATGGAGCATGTCCAGCTGTCCTTCCACCGCTGAGCGTCCGTCACCCTCAACACAGTGTGGTCCTGGATCTTCTTCAGCATCCCCCTCAAAAATTGCTGAATGTTCCCGGGAGCAGGGCAGCAGGAAGGGAACCTGAGGAGGGACTTCCCAGACCCTGCGCCCTGGAGGACCACTGTGACAGCCTGGCAGGGGGCTCTTAACACGCTCCAGGCACCAGGCTAGAGATGCTCAAGGCATTCCTCAGGGAAGTCTCCCAACAGCCTATCAGGAGGCCAAGTTATTTCCTCATTGTACAGATGGGGAAACTGAGGCTGAGAGCCTCACCTGCATCACCTGCTAGAAAGAGGTTGAGCAGGGACTAGGACCCCTATTTCTCTGACTTTGGATCATTCCAAACCACTGTCCTGCACTGCGGCCTCCTCGGGCTCAGGGGTCCTGGCCTCCCTGGGGCCTGCACCCTTCTGGCCACCAGCCATCACTGAACTAAAGGGACAGGGCCAATCCATCTGCCTGGGGCTGGGTATGGTGGCCAGGGAATGACAGCCATGGACGCTGTGGGCTCTCCCAGTACCAAGAACCAGCCTATCCCCCCGCAGAGTGAGGTCTCTCTGGGCATCAGGACCAAAATTTCTCAGAACTTTAGGGAAAAGAGGTCCCTCCCTCAGCATGGGGGAGCCCTTCTCAGGCAGGCCCCATGGGGTCTAAGAGGCACTGGGTTCAAATCCCGGCTCTGCCACTCTGCAGGACACAGAGGGGGCAAGTCTCTTTGAGCCTCAGTTTCCTCATCAGTGAAATGAAGACAATAATTGCTCCTCCCCCAAGGAGTTGTGGGGAGGATTCAAGGAGATAGCTCAAGAGGAGAACAGAGGCCCCGGTAAGTGCTCATCACCGTGAGCTTATTAAAGTGTTAAAAGATGAAAGTTAAATTTATTTTAAATATTCAAGATATAAACAATAAAAACAAAGCAATGAAAGGAACCAGGAAGGAAACAAATACAATAAACATGGTAGGGAAGGAAATTTGTGGTAAGGGAGCAGGTGGAACAGGTGGGACTGGAGGTGCTAATGAGGGAGGTTCCCGAGCCAGCTCTCCCAGGCCGCAGAGATTGGCCTCAGCTGCCTCCCTGTCTCCTGCAGGCGCCTGTGCAGGGGATGGCTCTCCCTGTACGGAGGCTGGGCCCTCAGCTGCCTCCTGATCTCCTGCTGGAGCCTGTGCAGGGGATGGTTCTCCCTGCACAGAGGCTGATGCCTCAGCTGCCTCCTGGTGTCCTGCAGGAGCCCCTGCAGGGGATGGCTCTCCCTGCACGGAGTATGGGGCCTCAGCTGCCTCTCGTTCTCCTGCAGGAACCTGTGCAGGGCATGGCTCCCCCTGCACAGAGGCTGTGCCCTCAGCTGCCTCCTCTTCTCCTGCAGGAGCCTGTTCAGGGGATGGCTCCCCCTGCACAAAGGCAGGGGCCTCAGCAGCCTCCCTGTCTCCTGCAGGAGCCTGTGCAGGGGATGGCTCTCCCTGCACAGAGGCTGGGGCCTCAGCTGCCTCCTGGTCTCCTGCAGGAGACTGTGCAGGGGATGGCTCTCCCTGCACAGAGCCTGGGGCCTCAGCTGCCTCCCTGTATCCTACAGGAGACTGTGCAGGGGATGGCTCCCCCTGCACAGAGCCTGGGGCCTCAGCTGACTCCTGGTGTCCTGCAGGAGCCTGTGCAGGGGATGGCTCCCCCTGCACGGAGGCTGGGGCCTCAACTGCCTCTCGTTCTCCTGCAGGAGCCTGAGCAGGGCATGGCTCTCCCTGCTTGGATGCTGAGGCCTCAGCTGCCTCTTGGAGTCCTGCAGGAGGCTGTGCAGGACATGTCTGTCCCAGCACGAAGGCAGGGGCCTGAGCAGCCTCCCTGTCTCCTGCAGGAGCCTGTGCAGGGGATGGCTCTCCCTGCACAGAGGCTGGGGCCTAAGCTGCCTCCTGGTCTCCTGCAGGAGACTGTGCAGGGGATGGTTCTTCCTGCACAGAGCTTGGGGTCTCAGCTGCCTCCCTGTCTCCTGCAGGAGACTGTGCAGGGGATGGCTCTCCCTGCACTGAGGCTGGGCCTACTCCTGCCTCTCGTTCTCCTGCAGGAGCCTGTGCAGGACATGGCTCTCCCTGCACAGTCTTGGGCCTCAGCTGCGTCCTGTTCTCCTGCAGGAGCCTGTGCAGGGGATGGCTCTCCCTGCACGGAGGCTGCGGCCTCAGCTGCCTCTTGTTCTCCTCCAGAAGCCTGTGCAGGGTTTGGGTCTCCCTGCACAGACGCTTGGGCCTCAGCTGCCTCCTGGTCTCCTGCAGGAGACTGTGCAGGGGATGGCTCTCCCTACACGGACGCTGGGGCCTCAGCTGCCTCCTGGTCTGCTGCAGGACATGGTGGATATAATTTTTCTCCCGAGATTGAAGCTGGGTCCTCTGGTGGCTCTGAAGGTTTTATCACTGTCACTGCTGACGCTCTCCCGGTAGCTGCTGATTCAGTCCTCTGGGACACCGGCGCCTCCATCGGGGAGATGGATGGAATATCCACTTCCACCAGCTCCACGCTGTCTCCTGTCTGGAGCTCTACAAAGACAGTGACTGGCTCCGTCCCAGAGGCATCAGAGCCCTGCCCAGCTGTCCTTGCTGCTGCTTCTGCCCTCTGGACCTAATTCTCCCAGATCAGGCACACACCTGTGCCTGCACAGTATTCCCCCCTGAGGAAAGACCTACACCTCAGGGTCTTGGGATAAACCTCAGGCAGAAGGGCGCCACCCCCACACTCCACGTCCCACCCAGCCGGCCTTGATCTGGGCTTTGAACCTGACCGACACCCCCAGGTTTCTAACACCACACCGACGGCTCCTGCTCACGGTTGTCTACCCACATGAACCCCCCCTTCCAGGCACACATGGGGAGGGGATGTAGGGCTGCCCAGTTGGGACCACAGTGGTAGCCTGGTTTGGAATGGCCTTCCTTGGGCCTCCCGGTGTTACCTTTCCGTCCCTCCGGGGAAACGGCAAGAGCTGTCGGCCATGAGAGGGGCATCAGCATCTGCATCGGTCTTTGGGAGCTTTCCTGGGGCTCCGGCCCTGGTCATTGGGAAGCAGCAACTAAACATGTTGCTCCTTCTAGACAAGTGCTAGACAAGTGAGCTCGCTTGGGGGCTGTGTTTAGGATGTGGGTGCCTAGTTACCAGGGTTCCAAGTTCTGTTGGGCTCTGTGAGGTCACTTCCTGGGATCCCCTTACCTAAGCTTCCTCCTCACACAAGACCTTCCTAAGGGCCCCCCAGGCTGCTGACTGCTCACTCTCCATCTCCATACCCTGTCCAGACACAGTCACACCAACACAGTCCACCCCACAGCCTCTGGGGAGGTCTGGACGCAACCGGGGCCCCAGCTTTGAGGACACAGAGTTGAATTCAGTCCCGCTCCTGCTTCTTGCCAGTGATGTCACCCTGGACAACACTGCGCCTCTCAGGGCCTCCCCCGTGTCCCTGTCTGTGTAGTGGGGGTCATTCTAGCATCTACTTCCTAGGGATGTCTTCATGTGTATAGACATAGAGATCCCTTCAGAGCCTGTGAAACCATGGGCTGCTCCCACACATAGCTCCTGCACAGACTTGGCAGTGCCAGGATTACAGAAAGGGCTGGCTGTAGCAGAGACTACAAGGCAAAGAGGCTTGGGTCTGCCTGGCGTCTGGGAAAGGCACTTCCCCTCTTGCCTGTTTCCCAGTGTCCCTAGGGAGGGTTGAAATGAAATGACGTTCAGACATCATCTCCTTCTGGCTCGCAACCCTCCAGGGCCTCCTGTTATGTTTAGACTCAGGTCCAAGTGCCTGAGTGGAGGTCATCTCAGCCTATGTGGAGGGCAGCCCACACAATGGCTCCCAGCGTTCCCACTTCCTAGGCACACATCCTTTGTAATCCCCGCTCCTCGAGGAGAATGGACTTTGCGGCTGGCTTCTAACCAACAGAATTGGGCCGAGTGATGGGATGTCACTTCCACGGTCGGTTTAATGAAAAGTCTGTGACTTCTGCCTGTTTCTGTCTTTCCTGTGTTCATTCTATCTCTCTGTCTCTATCTCTCTCCCTGTCTTTGTCTCTCTCTGTCTCTGTGTCTCTGGCTTTCTGTATCTCTCTTGGTCTCTCCCTGTCTCTCTGTCTCTCTCTTTGTCTCTCCTCTCTGTCTCACTGTCTCTGTCTGTCTCCACTCTTTGTCTCTCCTACCCATCTTTCTATCTCTGTGTGTCTCTGTCTCTCTTTCTCTCTCTCTTTCTGTCTCTCTGATCCACTATTCAGGAGAAGCCAGATCAGATATTATGAGCTTCCGTCCCTATGACACCCCTAAGTGCAAAGAACTGGCAGAGGGTCCCGGCCCACAGACAGAAAAGGCCTGAAACCCCCCATCCAAACTGAATCCTACCACTGCTCCGATACTTCTGAATGATCTCCGAGATGGCTCCTGCCTCTATCGAGCTTCAGTTGAGAACACAGCCCCAGCCTCCTGCTAGACCTTGACGGGGAGCCTCCCAGCTGACCTGAGCCTGGACCCTGGTAGAGACACTGTCAGATGCTCAATGATAGGTCTTGTAAGTGCTAAGTGAGGCTAATGCTGTCACCCAGCATAGACAGCTAGTACCTCCTTCCAGGCCTGGGTCTAGCCCTGCCATCCTCTTTCCCTCACTTCTCTCCTCCCCAGCTCACTCTAGCCACACTGGCTCTTTTCTCACCTCCTCTCTCGTCAAATTCTCTTCTGCCTCCAAGTCTCTGTGCCTTTGAGCTTCCCCCCAGCACGCTGCTGGCAGACAGATGCAGGGCTGGTTCCTCTTGTCCTTCTGCTCAGGGCACAAATGTCCCCAGGGAGGCCCTTTACACCCACCTAGGGGCTCCAGGCCCTCCCTCCTCCAGCACCCTGCTTCATTGCCCTGTAGCACATGCTCTTCTTTTTCGCATGGATTTGTTCATGATTTTGTCCCTTCCACCTCCAGGCTGTGAGCTCCTGGAGGACAGGGACCATGTGGGTGCTTTCAGCACTGCCCTCAGGACTAACATGGACCCTGCTCAGGGTGAGTGCTGGGGCCACAGTAGCTGAAAGAATCATGAGAGGATCTCAGAACCCTCCCACCTCTGAGCAGCTCCCATTGTGGACGTGGATGCCAGTAATCAAAGGTTGCTTTGGACAGAGGAACACCCAGAACGAGCCCTCGGCATCCTTTCCCTGCTCCACTTGCTCCATTGAGCACGAGTGGACACAGGACTCCCCTTGTGGTCCGCCCTAGCCTTGTAGCCCCAGGCAGGAAAGCAGAAAGCAAAACACACACCTTTCTTTGTTTGGGGTCCTCAAGGCAGTGGTTCCACCAGGGCCGAGGGCGCAAAGGAGCAGGACCTGCGGGCTCCAGGAGGGACGTGAGGGACCTCCGAAGCCTCTCTTGCTCCCCGCTTTCCTTCCACTGGCCCTGGCGTGTCCCGTTGACTCACAAGGTCTCCTCACCCCAGCCAGGAAAATGACTCCACCTCACTTCCAAAGGAGGACCCCGAGGCTCCAACAAGAATGACCTTGTCCCTGGTCCCCAGACAAGTCGACCAGTGCTCTGCCATGTTCTGCACTGCCCGGGTCCCCAGTCCCCAAGCTCTCAGGCTGCCCTCTGCTCAGCAAGACCTCGAGGGAATGGAATGCATTTTACAACGACTCAGAGAACAGTGGGTCATGGATGGAGAACGAAGGTCAAGAGACTCTTCTACAAGCCTGTGGGACCCTTAGAGTCACCCCATCTATGCATCCCAATTTACAGAGGCCGAAGATCAGGCCTTCTCTCCTGTAGCCCCTCCCCCCTAGGGGGTCACATCCTAGTTCCCGGTGCCCAGAGTGGTGGACACAGGATGCCAGACCTGGTTCTCTGCAGGCTGCCCTAGGGATGGCCCCAACGCCTGCATCCCCCTGTGCACCTTGGGGACCCACTGCCCACCAGTCTGGCATCTCTCCCCTTCATGCTATGGGCCTGGGCATGTGGCTAGGGGACCGGATGCCCCTGCCCTATGGCAGAGCTGCCTCAAACCTCTTTCTTCCTTCCTCCTGTCACCTTCCCAGTGTGCACTTCCCTTCTGACACAGGGCTGGGCAGTCAGAGTGTGTGTGTATGTTTGTGTGTGAGAGTGCGCCCACGTGGGGATGCGTAGAGGAAAGGGCCCTACATGGGGGACGTTGGCAGGGGTCCCCCAGGATCTTAGGAGCTCTCATTCCCAAAGCAAACCCCTTGGAAGTGTTGAGGCTGGCCTAAGAGCTTGGAATGCTCTCTTCTCCTCTGGACTCTGCCCACCTCGTGGGCCCAGGGCCTGTCCCTGCTCCTCCTGGCCTCAGTTTCCCAACTGTCCTGTGAGGGTTGGACATGGAGCAACATCAGCCCCGATGAGCATGGACATGGCCCAGGATCTCTGCCTGCGTGAGTGTGGCAGGGATACCCTCACGGTCTCATAGGCCTCTCTCCTGTGGGGCAACCAGGCCTCCTGTCCACAGTCAGGCACACAGAGGGGCCCTGCAGACAGCACTTCTGGGTGACACAGCCCGCAGCACACACGTGTAACACAATGGTCCCCTGACATGGCTGCTTTCGTCTGTCCCCTCCCCAGCCAACTGCTCGGTGACCCTCACATCCCCTATGTACCGGGAACACGCCACACAAGCCAGGTGGGCCACACGGTGCACAGTTGAGTAGGTTGGACATCTGGGGACGTGAGAGTCACTGAATATACACCGACCTCACTGTCCTGGTCCAAAGACTGCATCCCAGGATCCAGCTCCATGCATGGCTGGTCCTGGGGACACGAAGACAGTGGTGGACACTGACCCTGGGCAGGGAGAAGGCCAGGCCGCCCTTTTCCCTCCTCCTCTACACCCCCTCCTGGCCACTTGAGGTCCAGCCAGTCCCTGCCTGCAGCCCTGGCGGATGTAGGAGGAGCTTAAGGGAGCCCAGCTGGGCAACTATTGGAGGGAGTTACTGTTATTAGGGAGCCCCCTGGGTGCTGAGTGATTGCACCCCATTTTACAGATGACCAGTGGTCCCAGCGGTCAAGGTCACTCTGCTCTAAGTTACCAAGTCCAGACGTGAACAGGGGACTAGAAATCCTTGCTTTTCACCACCACTGAGCCCAGCTTAGACCATCGAGGTCTTGTCGTGTGTTGGGGCTCCCCCAGCCAGGCGACCTCCTGAGTCCAAGCACTTTAGGCACCTTCTTATTCCTGCTTGAATCCCAACACACCCTCCTGAGGTCAGAGTCACTGACCCCATTTTTCATGGAGGAAACTGAGTCTCCGAGAAGACACCACATGAACTTGCTTGTCACAGGGCTGTGAGGTGACCCAGCTGTGGGTTTGACCCCAGGTCAATCTGACGCTAAAGGCTCTGCTAGCACATGAGCCTGAGGAGGTGGCCTGTGAGGCCAGCACAGAGGTGAGTCCATCCTGGATGGGGGCTCGGGGGAGGGGCACTGCAGGCTAGGAGCTCTGAAGGGGGCAGGGGTTTGTCAGGGTCCTTGGGGAGGAAGGCTCTAGGGAGGGTGGGGTGCGGTGAGGGGTGCGCTCTGGGGATGGTGTCTGGAGCAGATCAGGGCCGTGACTCAGGCAAGGAGTCGGGCCTCACTACAGGTTGGGTGGACTTGAACGAGCAGTCTCATCAGAGCCTCAGGCTGTTAGAACCTAGATTTGGAGGGAGCTTGGTGGGCACCTTATCCACCTCCACTCAAGCCCAGCATCCCCAAGAACCAACAGGATGAGAAGGCTGCCTCCATTTCCTCCCATGTACAGTGGGCACTGTGGCGGTCGCCTACCTTCTGCCTGGGCTGGGGATGCTGCCTGGAGGGCCCAGAGAGGGCTTCTTGTCAAAGTAGCCATTCAGGACAGGTCTGGGCTCAGAGAGCTCTGAGTGATGGGACCAAGGGCACGTCCCACCAGTGGGCTAAACAAGACGCTCCTGTCCATGTTGCTGTTGTTTATTCCAGGTGGACAGGGATGATGCAGCATCACCCACTGGCTGGATGCAGAGGGCCAGCGAGGAGCTATGGTTGAAGAGCCTGAGACACAACGCTTGTCTGTGACCAAAGCTGCCACGGGTGTGGTGGAGGCTGAGGAGGAAGAGGTGCTGCTGGAGGCCAAGATGAAACCAGAGACCATCGGGGACCAGGGGGCGGTTGATTTCCATAACTGTGGGTGATGGCATGATCAGCAGAGTCTCTTGACCCGGCAGGACACCCCAGGCCGGCATCCAGCTCCTGGGCTTCTTGGCCCCTTTGTAGGTGTCGCTGGGGAACACTGGTCCCGGGCAAGAAGGGACTGGGAATGGGCTGTCAGGGAGAATGGGTAGGGCAGCTACCTTCTTTTCCTTGCCATAAGGGGACTCTGGGTCAAAACTCATGTTGCTCTCCTCCACCTTGGAGCTGGAGGAACCACCCAAGTGCTCGCTGAGCATTGGACAATGTCCCTGCCACTGAGGTCATGACCCCACCTGAGGTGTCCCAGCACTTGGAGTGGGAGCTATCCCTGGTCCTGAAGCCTGTGTTGGGGCCTGGAGGCTTGGAGGCTGGATGGAAGGGTTGCATTTGCAGAGGTCACGCCCCCTGGGTGAGTGGGGACTCTGGGACACATGAAGTCACAGATACAAGTGACCCGCACCTGGCAAGGTGTGAGGGAGGTGCACAGAGGGCAGTGCCTCAGTGGCAGGCAGGGCTTCATGCCCATGGGCAGCACTCCTTGGCAAAGGTCAGCTAGTCCTTTGGACCCTAGAGGGCAGAAGGCACCTAAGGCTGCCAGTGGTCCACGGGAGGCCAGGACAGCCTGCTGACTGGCAGGCATCAGGACTGCAGCAGGAGAGGTTCAGGGGGAAACTGCTCCTGGGTAGCCTGGGCCAGCGGGTTGGACAGAAAAGATGGCCACCTGGTTTTTGTCACTCTAATCTGTACGTGCTTGTCTCTCCAGCTAGCCAGACCCTGGGGAGGGTGGCCCTGTGGCTGAACAGCACTAGGGACTGAGGAGAAGGTGCCCTTGGCAATATCGAGTCCCTCTTCTTCATGTGAAGCAGGGTTGAGCTGGCTCCATGCCTGACCTCACCCCCTTGGTGACGGTGGGCTTCTTCAGGTCAAAGTCATACTAGGCATCGGGTTCATGGCACTGAACACATTGGCATCCTCAGGGGTCTTCAGCATGGAGGGGAGGGGCCAAAGGAGGGTTGGCTGTGCTCAGGACAGCCATACCACGGACAGGGAAATGCACAGAGACAGGAAGCAGATCAGTGCTTGTCAGGGGGTGGGGGAGTGGATATGGGGGCATGGCTGCTTCATGGGTACAGGGGTTCTGGTGGGGTGATGCAATGATCTGGAGCTAGATAACGGTGACGGTACACAGCATAGAAGATGTAGTTAATGGCCGGCCCTGAATTGTACAACTTTAAGTGATGAAAACACTAAACTTTATTGCATCTAAATTGGAACACACAAAACATAAGAAATCATAAAACATAGAAAAGGGAAAAGACATCCTGCCCTCACAGGCAAGGTGAAGGACAGCTCTGGGGTGGGGCTGGAGCCGGCCGGGCCTTAGTTGCTGGCGATAAGGGTGGTGCTACAGCTGCCCTAGTGCTGGAGCCACTGCTGTGGCTGATGCTGGAGATCCCATCAGCTCTGGCTGTGCAACTGGCCCAGGAGCTGGACCTGATCTGGGGCTGGAGCTCGGTCTGTCTCAGGCGATGGTGCTAGACCTGCCTCTAGAATTGGCTCCAGTGCTGAGACCGACTCTAGCTCTGCATTGTTGACAGATTTGGTGCAGGAGCCAGTGATGGAAATGGCTGCTGCTCTGGAGCTGGTCAAGTGTGGGAGCTGGAGGGAGCTCTAATTCTGGAGCTGGCCGCAACTGAGCTCTAGAGCTGGTGCCAGAGCTGTCACTAGTCCACAGCTGGAGCAGGATCTGGTTCTATGTTGCTCTAACTTTGTAGGTCGAGTTAACTCTGGCTCTGCTGCTGGTGACCGAGCCTTCTCTAGCTCCACAGCTGGTAAACAGCGTGTTGTGACCTTTGGATGGGGTCAGTGACATCACCAACCCATCATGAGCTGTCCATCAGATGGTGGGAGAACTCCAGCAAATAACATATATTACATTAGTGTTATTTCATCTCAGTTCCAGTTACATATTTATTTTAAATATACTTAGAAGGAGAATAGGATAATAGAAACCATTTATTCTTTGCTCAGATTTAACAGAGCACACCTTATTGATGTCGTTTTTTAAGAAATATTACATACACAGTGGAAGGCACCATTCTTCTTCCTCTCTCTTTCCTCCCCAAAGGTAACTACTGTCTTGAAGTTAATATATGTATTCTATACACATTTTCTTTTGCAAAAAGACAGTTGTCCCCAATTTGCTGAGATTTTTTTATGTGTCTATCAAAGATATGTTTCTGAGCAGATGTGTTAAAAACTCTGTCCTTTCAAAGTAAAGATGACAAGTCAACCATTAGTTGAGAAAGTACCTGCTTTTTAGACATCATTTTTAAAAGAGAGGTTTGAAAATATCTCCATCATGTTACCATTGATCCTCCCTATTTGGAAGAGTTACATTCTATCAATTTTTAGGAAACACTGCATGAGCCAGACTGAACCAGTGCTCCTAGGGGAAGGACAAGGTTAGGTTTCTGCAGCCTTTGGTCGTGACATGTTTGGGAACCTATCAACACATAGCCTTGTTTTATGTTTGTCTCTTTTGAAAAGACCTTATTTAGTATAGACTGTAGACACATTATTTGAACTCCCAGCCAATATCACTATCCATAACCCATGCCTGAAGGAAGCTCATCTAACACAAGTGTTTTCTACATATGGCCCATCACAGGCTTCTTGTGCTTAGGAACACTACACAACACTTCAGCACTATGTTTGCGGATCATTACAAAGAGGAAAAACAGCAGCAAGAAGCAAAAAAGGTGAAAAACGTACCATTTAATAGACCAGGAAAAGGACACTTGTTGACCTGAGAGCTGAAACAAGAGTGTCACCTTGTTCTACCTCAGCTGGGAATGTGCGCCTCAGGCAATTCCAACTTTCTGCCACTCTGCACCCATCCAGGAATTACCAGGGAAAACACAGTGTGTGTTGGGTTTGGATTCATCTGTAGATTTTAGTGACTAGGTGAATTCAAGAATATCAAATTACTGAATAAGGAGTATTGACTCTGTTCTGTTGCCAAAAACAATGAGTGTATGAAACTCATACTTCAGAACTTAAACATGGAAAGCTTTCTAATCTGCTTTAAAATCTACATGAAGAGTTTCATTGTTTTGAGCCATTTGTTAAAAATGTCAAAAACATCTTCTGATTGGTTTAAAAGAACAACTGATTGACCTCAGGAATGGCTGTGTGTACTCACCATCTCTGATTTCTCTCATTCTCTCTTGAACCCATTCCAATGAACCCCCACCACTCCACTACAACTCTTTTTTCCAAGGTCACAGGTGACCACCACATTGCTAAATCCTACAGTCATTTGTCAGTCTGTGATTTACTTGATCTACCAGGACTTGACATAACTATTCACTATGTATGTTAATAAAGTCTGGTAATAGCCAATAAATTATTTTGGGACAATCAGACATATGACAAAATATTAATAAATAAATAAATAATATTTGACAAAATATTAATAAATATTCTATTTGGTCTCATACCACTCCTTAAAAATCAACTCCAAATCTGAATATAATAAACAATAAAAGTGTAATGAATATTAAAAGTATTAGATTGTTTTAAAAAGATTATAGAACATCTTTATATCTTGGATAATAGACAGTCTTGCTAAACGAGACTCAGAAAGCAGAACTCTAGTCGATAAGATTCATAAAACTAACTACAGCAAAATACAACTTAGTAAGACGAAAGGCACCGTAAATTAAGTAAAAAAAAGAAGAAAACACTCTAACATGTAATCAAGGGTTTCTCTGCAGACTATATGAAGAACTCCTGTAAACTAATGAGAGACAAACCATCCAGTGGAAGTGTGGCAAAGGATACGAACAGCCAAACAATTCTCAGTGGAGGAAATATGAAATGCCAGTAACCAAGAAGGGTTCAACCTTCCCAGAGATGACAGAAATACAAAATAAGTCAACAAAGAGACATGCCTTAGATATCAGATTGACAAACATTTACAAAGTTTGTTTCAGGTGTTGGTTACATTGAAAAATGAATCCACTCATACAGTACTGAAGCACAACTTTTGGAGAACAAATTGAAAATACCTGTTGAGTTTTTCAAATGAGCATTTTCTATCACTCAGCAGTTCTGTTTATTAGTATCTGCCCAGGTGGAACTTTCACACAGATGCAGAAGAAACATGTATAAGAATATTCTTCATAATATTGTAATAGCAAAAAATGGGGACAAACCAAACGTGCACCAAAAGAAGAATAGTTCAACAAGACGTAGTTTATTCATAGTAACGTGTCAGAGTGACAAAGAATGAAGTAGATCCAAGCAAATTGTTACAGAAGTATCTCCCATATAGTTTTGGGTGAAAAGAGGAGGCTGCAGAATGAGGTGCATATTATACCATTTTCTTTAAACACACAAAACAAAAAGAAAAGAATATTTTTTCTACAGCAACAGATATATGTGGGGCTGTGGTTAAAGGAGCCCTTAGCTTGATCCATATATAACTTTTAATTAATTAATGTTTTACAAAGGTACTGCTTCATGTATTATTTGTATAATGAAAAATTAAAATACATAAGACTAATTAAGTTCATTCTTTCCTACTAGAGAATTTCAGCTACCCCAAAGTAACTAAGAAATCAGAACAACCACAGGAAAATGTCAGCATAGGTGGGGGATAACTGAGCTTGGCTAACATGAGCAGACATTTTTCACACATTAGGGGAGCTGATATTTTGTTGTAGGACCATTTTTGTCATGCAAACCTTGGGACAAAAGTGCAAGTATTTGCCAGGATACAGCCAAGATATAAAACCAACCAGGTCTTGAAAATAAAACGGAAAAGCCCAGTTGTCACTCTAAATCTACCTCTTCATTGGCCAAAACCAGCTTTGAAGCTGTTTTAGCCTGTTTCTCCACGAACAAGAGCCACAAAATTGACGGGCCAGCATCACCACCTCGTGGCTCTGCTTCCCACCGCAGGGTTCATCACCATACCCTTTGGCCCCCAAATCTCAAATGAAGAGTTCTGTCTTTTGTATATCCCTTCAAAGTTAAATGTTTTAGAAATACAAGAGACCCAAGTAAGGTTATGGATTTTTTAATTCTGACAAGTCAAGATTTTTTAAGAGACTACTATCTATCATCATTGCCAGTTTGTAAAAGAACAGCTATTTAAAACCAAGAAATCAGAAAGGCCATAAACTCGTATCAGAAGACAGTCCTGCTTATTAAAGAACAGTTGAAAGTGGTATACACATTTCATAAATACGTAAATATCCCATAACTATATTAATAATTGTGATCATTAGTTAGGCTGTTAAATAGGTCAACTTGACCAGGCCATGGGGTGCCCAGATCTCTGGCTAAACGTTATTTCTGAGGGTGTCTGTAAAAGTGTTTTTGGAAGAGATTAGCAGTTGAATTGGTGGGCTGAGTAAAGCAGATTGCCCTCCCTGTTGTGTGTGGACCTCATCCAACCTACTGAGGGCCTGAATAGAACAAAAATGCTGAGGAAAGTTGAATTTCTGTCTCTCTCTCTCTCTCTCTGCCTGAAGGTTTGAGCTGGGACATCAGTCTTCTCCCGCCCTTGAACTGGAACGTATACCATTTTTGTTCCTGATTCTCAGGCCTGTGGACTCAGACTGGAACTACACCTCCAGCCTTCCTGAGTCTCCAGCTTGCAGACGGAAGGTCATGGCACTCTTATGTCTCCTAGTGGTTCTGTTTCTCTGGAGAATGCTGATCAACACAATCATATTTACATACTTCTCCTTCATCAATCTGTGTCTCAGCTTTATCAATAAAGGCAGAGCTGGAGACAAGGTCTTGTACATAGATACTTAATTTGGGAGGTATCAGGAGTGAGAGAGCAGGGAGAGGTCATGAGTTATACTGTCCTTCTCATGGAGAGGCAGCCTTCCTTTGATCCTCATTGATCAGACTGGCCAGACGGCTCTGTCAGGTTCCAGGCACCCCCAGGAAACCACTGCTTGTCTGTCCTCACTCCTCCTTGTACATGGCCTGAAAATTGGCTCAGAGAACTTATGCAATTCACAAGAGATGTACTCAAGTCGGCCTGGCAGAAGAGGCATTGAAAAACAGGCTGACACATGTTCTGGTTCCTTTTACATCAGATTTTATTCTTCCCTTTACTCACTTATTCTTTCAATAAAAAAATGTATCAATATCTACCATGTCTTAATAATGATAGCAACATTTATTGAGCGCTTACTATATGCCTGGTACTGTTACTGCTTTATAGGTATTATTTCATTTAATCCTCACAACAGTGTTATGAGGTAAGTGCTTTTAGTATCCCCCATTTTACAGATAAAGAACAAAACACAGAGAAGTTAAATAATGTGCTTGAGGCCACACAGTCAAGAAATGGTGGCGCTCAAATATGACTCGGGAGTTTGGGCTCCTTCCTAACTGCCAGATGTCAACTGTGTTTCAGCTGCTCTGCTTCCAGGTTTCAGGCTCATGATGGGGCATAGAGAGAAAGAGAATGCACACCGGGAGACAGGTGGGTGCCATCCCAACCCAACACAGTAAGTCGGATGGAAGTGTGCACCCAGGTGCCATCGGAGCATGGAGGGGTACTCTCACCCCAGAAGTTGGGGCCACTGAGCTGACTCTTGAATGACAGAAAGTGGAGAAGGGGCGATGTAAGTTGGGGAGGAGTCCAGGCAGAAGAAATAACAGAAGAATACCACTGGGAACACCACAGAAGTGTAATGGTTTCAAATTTCAGCGCACACGCTCAGATGGCAAACCATGCCATTGCCTTTTTTCTTTGGGACCTTAAAGTCTATTAGGATCCCCCATTCTCTAGGTGTCAGAAATAATCTCCTTCAATTCAGAGGCTGAGTCCACCCTGGCCCTGGGACCGTGTCCTCAACTGGGGGCTTCTGTGGAGCCATGGTATGTATCTGCATGGAGGACAAAGGTGGAGAAACCATCGTTACTCATCATCAGTCCACATGTTTCTGCTGACACTGCCCACAAGAGGTCCTTGACACAGAATACCGACTTGCTTAGTAAGCCTGTCTTATCTCCTGCTTCCTTGACCTTCTGGCCTCCTTCAGTGATGGCTCTCTCTCTGCTCTCCTTCACTGACAAGCTTCTCCAAAGACTCTCATCACCATGTCTCCACTTCTTCCCCTCCCAGTCTTCATTCACTATTCAACACACAGTGATGTGTATTCTGTTCCTACAACACACCCAAAATGTTCTGCTAAGATCGCCACTGGGCTCCACGTTGCTAAATCCAATAGATGCTCTTCTCTTCATCTTAGCTGATTTCCCGGCTATATTCAATTTTCATGACCCAACACTTTCCTACTCTTCTTTCTACAACGTTGACCACCTCCAAAAGTCATCCCTGATTTTTCTCTCATCTCCTTGATTTTACCTCTCCCCAAACATTTAATCTATCAACAAGTTCTATCAATTGTATTGTCAAAAATTACACATCAAGTCTATCAACTTCTCTGCAGTTCCGCTGCTAACACAGTGGCATATGCTACAATTCTCTCTCCCCTGGATTAGTGAAACAGCCTCTTCACTCATCTCTCTGCTTCCACACTTGCCTCCAACAATCCAGTCTCTGCACAGTAGACGTGGCATCATCAGTTCTGTGCAACATCTCATCATGTATGGCTCCAGGAAAATTCAGTTCTGTTTTTCTTAGGAAAATCTTTGGTTGTGTAAGATATCCTTGATGTTTTCTGGCATATAGTTTTATTTATCTTCATTTTTACTGTCAAAAGACACATATAATCACACACACACAGAAACTCTCATTAAGGGCCTATTACTTGTAAATCATTAGCTTGATATAGTGAGACATAAAAAGTAACCTCATTCTTTTAAAAAGTAACTTGATAACAGGGACTCTGGCTTAAGGAGCTCATGAATTGGTTGGAGAAAAAATAAAACAATGAAAATGTAAGCAAAGAGAAAAAGGTGTAAACAACAGTCCACCATAAAATATCATCACAAGATGGCACAAGATTAGTTGCCAAATTAAATATGAACAAATTATTTGCTACAGAAATTCACAGGAAGGAAAATACTGGAAGCTGGACTGGAAAGAAAAAAACTTCAGGGAAGACAGAAAATAAATTTGAATTGGCCCCTGAAGAATGAGTAGGATTTATAAAAGCACAAAGAATTAAAAAGTCATAAAAGCTCAAGTAAACTAGTTTTGCTAAAGAAGAAAGTATGGTTTACTGAGTCATCAGAAAGAAGGCTCACAACAGAATGAGGTCAGCTCAGCGAGGACCACGAATGCCAGGGTGACAAGTCTGACTGATTTTATAGGCAATGAGAGCCACTTAAGCATTCGATGTAGGGCTTCCCATGATCAATGTGGTACTTTAGGAAGATTATTCTGGCATGGTGTGAGACTGAAGGATGAGAGGAAGCTGTCACTAATACACTCAGTCTCCCTATAGGGAGCTCTCATTTTTTTTTTACATAAGCTTTGTGAACAGTTATCCTCCAACAACAGTTTCTGGATGAGCATCTCCAGGATGGTCATGGCTGCACGTATCTTGTTTAATTGGAAGTGATCACAGATAACTAAATCACAGGCTGACACATTTATGATGAGACTGAAGAAGACAAGTCTTTACTCAGCCTGTGTCCACTGGGAAAGCAGGAGGTGCCCTCCACTCTGCTCCCTCCTCCCCTACATCCAGACAAAACACCAGCATCTCCAGGCCACCTCCCTTTGTTCCAGTCAGGTTCATCTGATGCTGTTCCTTACCTTCTCCTTATATCTGACGTCACTGCTCATGCTATTAGGTCCTAAGACTTTGGGACTTCAGCTCCTTTGGCCTTGCCTTTCTTTGGCTATGACAGCAATGGTCATCTCTTTACAGCTGAGACAAAGACCAATTACTTGCATCTTGGTCTCTCCTCTTTACCTTTTAGGCTTCATCCTCTGGGGCAGATGCTACAGAAAGAAGAATGCCGAAATGCTTTTGCTATGTGATGACAATAAGTTATTTCTACTCTTCAAAGCCTTGTAGATCTATGGGCAGGTCTGTGCATTCCGTAGAACAATATCTTGAGAATGAAGCTCAAAATGCACTAAATCCCATTCTGTGCCAGGCATAAAATATACCCGCCAGCAGAAAACTAGGGGATTGCAACTCCAACACTTCAGTCTCAGACTTACCTTTAGTTTATTAAACACTTTAAAGGATATAACAGTTAATGATGTATCTTCCTGCTCAAATATTATCAATATCTCCTAATATTTCCAAATAAAATCCTTTGAGAGGAAAGAAACTAATACTTTGGGGGATGTCTTAGGTACCAGGCCCTCTTCTAAGCAGTTTTCATACATTATTTATTTCATCTTCTAAACAACACTTTTACGTGGGTACTATCCCCATTTTACTGATGAGGAAACTAATGTTGAAGAAGGTTAAGTAACTTGGCCAAGGTAACACAGAATGTAAGGAGTGGATTCAACCTAGCCCCATCTTCACTGTACCACCCGGCCCACTTTGCCTTCACATGGCATTCAGGCTCCGAAGAGTGTGGCCCCAAACTGCCGCTCCAATCTAGTACACATTTTCCCATCTTTTATTTTGTTATATATAAATCACAGTTGTTTGTCCAATCTAATTTCATGATTTCAAAAACATAACACCATAGAAAACCAACCAGCAGCAGTTGCTAAGCTGAAATAAACATACTTTACAACCTAGCAATTCTAATCCTAGGTAAATACCAAGAGAAACATGCACATATGTTCATCAAAGACAGGTACAGTACTCAGAGCAGCACTACTCACACGAGTCAAAAACAAAAACATGGGCATAACCCAAATACCTATCTACAACAGAAGGGACAAATATTTCTACAAGGAAAATATAAATAACAATGAGAACAAACTGTAGCCATACACACGTATGAATCTCACAAACATAATGCTGTGTGAAAGAAGCCGGGCACGAAAAAGTATATGCTCTATGATTCCATTTATATGAAGTTCAGAAACAGGCAAAACTTAGCTGTCCCACTGGAAGCTGGGACAGAGGTCTTCTGCCCCCAGGTGGAGGGGAGCAGATATGACTGAAGAGAGATGACGCCTCAGCACAAATCAAGGTGGTGGCACCAAACTATATTAGAGTCATCGTAGTCTTCACAGGCATGACCTCACGCTGGAAAAAAAAAAAGCCAGTTTTACTAAAGAACATTCTTTTTTTTTTGTGAGGAAGAACAGGCCTGGGCTAACATCCGTGCCTATCTTCCTCTACTTTATATGGGATGCTGCCACAGCATGGCTCGACAAGCAGTGCGTCGGTGCGTGCCAGGATCCAAACTGGCGAACCCCGGGCTGCTGCAGCGGAGCGCACGCACTTAACCGCTTGCGCCGGTGGCCGGCCCCTAAAGAACGTTCTTGATGGAGCAGTAACTATTTTTTTTTTAATTTTATTTATTTATTTATTTTTCCCCCAAAGCCCCAGTAGATAGTTGTATGTCATAGTTGCACATCCTTAGTTGCTGTATGTGGGACACGGCCTCAGCATGGCCGGAGAAGCGGTGCCTCAGTGCGCGCCCCGGATCTGAACCCGGGCCGCCAGCAGCGGAGCACGCGCACTTAACCGCTATGCCACGGGGCCGGCCCGTATGTTATTAACTTTATTAAATCTTGACCTTGAATATACCTCTTTTTAATATTTTGATATAATACGTAGTATGTGATGAAATGGGAAGTAGGCGGGAAGCACTTCTGTTACGCACTGAAGGACAATGGCTGTCTTGAGGAGAAGCACTTGTGTGACAATCTGAGCTGACCTAGCCATTCTTGATAGAACGTCATTTTTACTTAAAAGAATGACTGACAAACTGAGGTTATTCAGTTTTGGGTATTTGGCACACATTTTCTCAAAAATTACCTCCAAGAGCCTATCACTTCAAGGAAAACAACTGACGGTATTTGTTGACAATGACAAAATTCAAGCCCTCAGCCAAAATTATGGAAAACTTACACTTGATACAAAGAGCTTGACAGCTTTCCACTATGTAAGACTTTTCTGATAGGTCGGGGGTAGTGTTAAGCACTGTATGGTATTTTGTTTTGTTTTGTTTTCGTATAATGAAACGTGTCAACACTTGGAAGATCTGCAGGACTCAATGAGCAGAGGTCTAGAATAGTAAATCCTTAGAGACGGAACAGTGGTTGCTTGGGGCCGGGTCAAGTGATGGAGCAGGAATGGGGAGAGATGCTAATGTGCTCAGGGTTTCATGTTATGTGTTGAAAATGTTCTAAAATTAGACTGTAGTGATGGTTGTAAAACTGTAAATATACTAAAAACTACTGCACTGTGTACTCTAAGTGGGTGAATCGTATGGTATGTGACATATATCTCAAAAAAGTTATAAAATAAAAACTCTACCACCGTAATAATATTGTAACATCTGGAGTTTATTTAAAAAAAAAAACAGGTTGTCAACACAAAGGCCATGGTTTGCTGACCCCTGTTTTATTGTACAATGTACCATCATCTTTGAGTTTATCATTCTAGAACATCTCTGGTGTCCAGTATTTCAAAGGCCATCTTTAATCTACTATTTTTTTATTCTCCCAACATGCCCTCCTTTTATCTGTGCATCAAAAATGTTCTTTAAAGTGAGAATTGCCTCTATTAGTAAAACGAGCTTACTTCTAACCAACACTCCACAATCAACACACACAACAACAACAATAAAAGATATCAGCTGAGGCTACAGTCATCTGAAGACTTGATTGAGGCTGAAGGATCTGCTTCTAAAATCACTCATGTGGCTGTTGGCACGAGGCCTCGGTTCTTCACCTCAAGGATTTCTCCATCTGTTGCCTGAGTTTCCTCATGACATGTCAGCTGACTTCCTCCTGAGCAAGAAATCCAAGAGAGAGCAAGGAAGACACCTCAGTGCCTTTTCTGACCCAGTTTCTGAAATGTACAACATCACTTTCACTTTCTTCTATTTGTTAGGAGTGAGTAGTCAAGTTTTGCCCACACTCAAGGAGAGGGAAATTAGGCTCCACCTTTTGAAGGGAATAATATCAAAGAATTTGTGGACATATCTTAAAACCACCATAGCCACCTTGGCAGTATACAAACAGGCTCTCATCTCCTCTGTGGGAAGGCAGAGAAACTGGGGACCAGGCCCAAGACTTAATGGTCAGAACAGCCAAACTCCAAAGATGGATAAATTCCCAACAAAGGTAGGTCTGCTGTACCAAGGTCAGGGCCCTGTTGGGAAAATATGGATGGAGTTATCTAGATTGATGTCCCTGAAGATCCTGAATCCCCAGATTCCCCTGAACCCTCTGAGCCTCCAGAGGCAGCCCACTCCTTTCCATTATGCACTAACCTCTTGTCTCCCACTTGCTTGGAGATGATGCAGAGGCTGCTTCCCCACAAGACAATGTTCACCCACCCACCTCCATCTCAGTGGGGTGTGGCTATTCAGGATCTGCCCTTCCTGGCCACCAGGACTTTAATCCCTACAACTGTGATTTAATCTCAAAATTAGGATTAAGTCACAACATAAGCCAGCTGCTGACACATTGAGGCTCACAAGGGAGCAAAGGGACTGTGCCCCAAGGAGCTACAAAACCTACCCAGCATGGACCAGCATAAGTCAGGAGAGCGTGTGTGAGACTGGAGTCTAGGGTGCTTGATCAAGAGGACTGGAACATAAGTTGAATAAGGGAGAGTTGATCCATTTGCAAGCTCTTTCCTAGGATCCAGGATTCAACACTTACTCATCAAGAAAATGAATAGGCAAGCTACAGATTGGGGAAAATATTCTCAACACATGTATCTGACAAAAGACTTGTGTCAAGAATATATAAAGAACTTCTACAACTCAATAATAAACAGACAATCCAACTTTTTTAAAAGGACAAAAAACTTGAGTAGACAGTGAACAAAGAAGAAATGGCCAGTGAACACATGAAAAAGTTCTCAACATCATAAGTCATCAGTAAAATGCAAATTAACCCCATGAGATACTTCCACACACCCATTAGGATGGTTAAAATGAAAAAGACTGACAACACCAAGTGTTGGTGAAGATGAGAAACAACTGGAACTCTCATATTTTAGTGTGTAAAACGGTACAATCACTTTAAAAACTGTTAGGCAGTTTCTTAACTGAAACCCAGCAATTCCACTCCTAGGTATACATCCAAGAGCAACAAAAATTTACATCCACAAAGCCTTGTACAAGAATGCTTGTAGGAGTTTCATTCACAATAGTACCAAAATTGAAAACAGCTCAGGCGTCCATCAATAGAAGAGATAAACTGTGGTATGGTCATATAACAGAAAACTACTTTGCAATGAAATGGATTGAATTATAAATACACACAACAATATAGATTAATCTCAGCAGTATTACGCTGAATGAGGAAAGCCCGACACAGACTAGTACATGCTGCCATTAGTACATACTTCCATTCAGAAATTCTAGCAGACAAAAGTAATCTATAGGGATAGAAATCAGAGTAATGGTTGCTTTTGGAGGAGGAACTGACTGGGAAGGGGTACAGGGGAACTCTCTGGGTCTGATGGACATGCTCTATATTTTGATAGGACTGTGAGTTACAAGGGTATATGCATTTGCCAAAATTGATTGAATTGTACACTTAAGATCCATGCATTTCACTATATGCAAATTATACTCTGATTAGGATAAGGAATAAAACTCATCATTTTTCCTTCCAAACCTCTTCCTCTTACCATTTATCTTAGTTAACACATCACCACCTATTTAGTATTCTTCAAGCCCAATTCATCCTAGACTTCTCTCTCCCTCTTCCTGCCACTGTCTCTCCCTCTATCACCAAACCCTTTGGAATCCTTCTCCTAGAGAACTCTCAAATCTGTCACCTCATTTCCATTACTAATGACCCGGGCTTAGTTCACACCCCTAGACTAATGAAATAGACTTATAGCTGGACTTACCTTTTCCTAATTGACTCCTTACAATGCCAATAAAGTGATCTTCCTAAAATTCCTAATTTATTATGTCATTCCTTCACTAAAATCTTCTTCAATAGATTTACACTACCTGTGAAAGACTATCTAAATTCCTGGCAGAACAACATGGCAACAGCTACCTAGTATAGTCTGTGAGCATGCCCAACAGATTTCATGTCCGAAGTAGTCTGGTCCCCAAGTAGAGGCCTGGCAGTCTCATCTTCTGTCTGATGAACTATGCATTTATGTGTCAGGTTCAAGCATATAGCCTAGATTTCATAATCATCTCAGTTCAGTGACAAATTCTCATCCTCCTCCTTTAATGCCTCAGTGAAAGGAGTCCAACTCCAGCCACCAAGACTCAAACCCTGGAGGCACCAGTTCTCCCCACCCCTCATCAGCCACACCAGATGAGACACAAAAGTCCTTCCCATTTAGCCTCAACAGCATCCATCGAGCTGACTGGCTGCCTTGTTCTAACGTCAGGACTGTAGCACCCCTCTTTAATTACGGCCGTTGCCTCTCAACCGGTTTTCTCCACTTTAAATGCAACTTAGAGGACTTACGCCCGACACATTAACATCTTGTATGGTTCAGATTTCAGCATCCCAGAGATTCCCACTTTCCCTGGGTAGCACTATAACCGTTGCTTTACTTGGAGTTTTGTATTACAAATTTCAAAAAGATTAGCTTAAAAATGAGGACTCCCAGTGATCAAATCAACTCTCCATTTTTATGACTCACTTTATCTCAAAGTTAACATCAGAGGCTGGTCTAACATCCCAGCAAAGGCTTACTTTCATGTCATTGAAAATGTCTCAGCAAAAATTGAACTGCCTTTGTTGGGGCTGCTGTTTATAAAAGAAATGTCCAGAGCATGGCAGGTGAGAAGATATTACCTCTGAGATGCCTTCTAACACAGATGTTTTTCTAATATTCAAGGTGGCAGATTAAAGATGGCCATAAATTGACACTCCTCCCATTAGAGGTGGGGTCTATGTCGCCTCCCTTTAAATTTGTGCAGGTTCTATAACTGCTTTGACCAACAGAATACTTCAAGCGTGATGCTGTGCCAGCTTCCAGGCCCAGCCCTTAAGAGACAAGCAGCTTCCATTTCTTGTGTCTTGAAACAGTTGCTCTTGGAGCCCTCAGCCGCCATGTAAAAATTCCAACTGTCCTAAGGCCGCCGTGCTGGAGACAGACGTAAGGAGGTCCTGAGACCACACGATAGAGAGAGATGCCCAGCCTGCCCCAGCTGAGGTCTCAGACATCACAGAGCATAAATGAATCTTCCTCACTGTCTTCTGTCTGAATTCCTGTCCTACAAAACTGCAAGGAATATTTATTTATCCAATGAATATTTACTGGATATCTACTATGTGTCAGGTTCCACTCTGCATGCTAGAGTTACACTGGTGAACAAAACTAACAGTTCCTGTCCTCTGAGAGCTGACAATGAATGATAAAATATAAAAAGAGAAAAGCCAATAAGCCACAGTTGGGCTCAAGAATTAAAAAATGGTCTCAGTGCACAAGGTATACATGCACGCAGTGGTGGCAGGAGGGCAGCCCCACGCCTACTGGGACCTAGGCATGGAGCCCAGCACTGGCAGCCATAACTCAATTCCTATGGGGTAAAGGAGTCTTGCTCTCTGCAAGACAATAGTCTCAAGCCAAACTTGAGGCTCGAGGCCCTTCTTCTTAAAAAGAAGCTGAAAAAGACAGCTGCCAACTGGGGCTAGGTGCCCTGACCTCACAGGAAGCCGTGGACTTGGGGAGGCGAAGAACACAGAATCTGAACTAAACTGGGTCTGAGATTCCCAAATATGATCACAGAACAGAGCATCAAAATATCATAAGATCTGGTTCTGGGCTGGAGGCGGAGGACAACACGTGAGGGCAACTATCAAACCATAAAACCGCTAGACAGGAGGGAAAGAGACAACTCATCCATAAAACTGTGCATCTGTTCCTGACAACATGTGAAACACACCCCACTGAAACGAAACACAGACAGAACCTCTCAAGTCCACCTAAAAGGCTTTGCCTACACAGAAGAAAATCTGTAGTACTATTTTGTAAGCAAAGTTTGTGTTTTGGTGTGTCATCTATAGAGAGTTTTTATTCTTGTTCCTATAGTGTTTGATATTGCTATGGTGGGGAAATAAAACTCAGCAGCCTGCCAAGCATCAAGAGAGTCTGACAGTCATGGCCACTTATGAGTCTACTTAGCTGGCTGGCAGCCACCGTGCAGCCCTGGAGAGGACCGTGGGCCAGCTCGCAGTGAAGACGGGTCTCCTCTTTAAGGGAGCCACTGTAACTCTAAGGAATGGACAAAAGCTACTATAAAACTGCAAGTATTCTCACACACAGATTTGACTACCTTAAGACAAAAATGAAATAGATGAGTGTTTTCAATAGTAAGTAAGTTTTTCATAACGTGATCGCAAGTAAAATAATTTCCTAACATACGTCTTTTAAATTCAGGTATGAATGGAACACATCAGGTGACCCTGGGTGACTTTTGCCTCATCTATTAGTGACGCAAATTAGTATCCAGGATCCAGCCATTTTATTCTTTATGAAAAATAAAGCAATTGAAGTAAATAAATGTCTAACCACAGTTTGACAAGAACGTAGCCTGGAGGCAATATTGAACAGGCAAGAAGCGCAGAGTTCTGAAGCCGGAATGTTGAGTTTCCCACCTTGACTCTGCCCGTAATAGGTGTGAAATCTTTGGGAGGCGACTTTGCTTCTCTGTGCCTGTTCCCTCATGTGCTCACACACTATATTGGCATTCATATATTACATTTTACAGGGGTCTTCAGAAATGAAACTGAGTAGTAGAGCAATACTTTGATAAGAATGTATTTTATTTTGTTTTCCTTCAAGAAAAAATACAAGAACATACCTTTACTGTGGCAATCTAATGGAGGTGCCCCTAAGAAGTCATTTCTAGATGGGACTGGGGACTTTGTTTTAACTTTAAAATAGGTAATGTTTCACAAGCTCGGGAAGCAACAACTGTATTTAAACGGAAAACTCTCCACCCGGGAAGAAGCAAACCACCCAGGGGCTGCATTGGTTTTGCAAGTGCCCCCTGACGCCGGCGCAAGGATGCAGGAAGCACCTCCTGCGTCGTTGTCCCACTCCCGACAGGACTTGGGGGCTCGGTCCTAAGTGAGCGGAGGGACCCCGTCCCACTCAGCACCAGCAATGCCCCGCTTTCCCTTCCTGCAAACAAGCCGGTGCAAATAACCTGGGGCCTCTGCGACTGCCTCGCTGCACTCACCTGCCGCTGCACAGCAGCTCGCAGCCTGGCCGCTTCGCCTCCCCAGGGCGGCCCCGACCAGGAGGCGGGGATAGGGGCGTGGCTTAGGGAGGGGCGGGTCTAGGGACCGGGGCTCTTCCCCCGCCCACCTCACTGCGCCTGCGCCCAAGGGTGCGTGCGGGGCAGGGTGGGAGGTGGTGCCCCCGTGGTGGTCGGTGCTGATGTGGGTCGACCGGGTGTTTGCCGCCCCTCCTGTTCCAATCCTCTGAGCTTTCCAGCCGTCACGGCGCCCAACTCTGGTCACTCCTGCCGCCCCTCCGCCCGCCTGCGTCAGGTGCCAGCAACCAGCCTGAGTCTCCCCCGCGAGGTCAGCCTACCTCCCCCTGCTCCTTTGGAGAACGCCGTGACGCCTCCTCGCCTGTGTCCCTGGCGCCTGGCTGGTTAGGTGTATCGTGTCGTTTAATCATCTCTGCAGCTGAGACAGTGAAACCAAGAAGTGAAGGAACTTGCTTCAAGTCACAGACCTAAAATGCGCTCCAGCTTGAAGTTGATTGCAGGCTGCCTGCCGCCGCCCTTCCACCTCGCGTGGCGCGCCCAAGTTGAGTGCCTAGCCAAGTGCCTTGGGCTTTACCTGAGTTTTCGCTGTTTCTTAAGCCCTGCGAGGGCGGTATTATCTCTACAGAGGAGTCTAAGTGACTTGTCAGTCCAGCTTTGTCTCGTGGCAAAACCTGGGCCATTTAAAACACCGTATGTGTCCTCTGTGTTCCTCCACACCTTTTGTCGTAAATGGCTTTATTGAGGTGACTTACAAAAAGCCTGTACATATTTAAAGTGTACAATTTGATTTTTATGTATGTATGTATATGCCCCTGAAACCGTCACCACAATCAAGAGTGAACGTAGCCACCACCCCCAAAAGTTTCCTTCTGCCCATTTGCAATTCCTCCTCCCAGTCACAGACTGCCATGACCACTCATCAGATAACCATAGATCTTCTTTCCGTCACTATAGATTAGTTTGCATTTTATAGAATTGTATTATGAATGTTTACTCTGTGCTTTTTTGGGAGGAGGAGAGTCGGGCTTAATTATTTTGAGATTCAGCAGTGTTGCTGAGTGTATCAATAGTTCATTTCCTTTTTATCACTGAGTAGTAGTCCATTACATGGATATACCACAGTTTGTTTATCCATTCACACATTGTTGGACTTTTAGGTTGTTTCCAGTTTCTGTTTTTTTTTTTTTTACAAACAAAGCTATCAACATGGTTCTTCATTTTCTTACTATTCAGTTTTGAAAGTTCTTTACATTATCGGGATATGTCTTTCCAGTTATATGACTCAATATTTTCTTCCAGTCTGTGGCTTAAAAGCATGTTTCAGAAGCAGACTTTTTAAATACTTCAAAAGCAAACTTTTTAAATTTTGATAAAGTTTAATTTATTAATTTTTATTTATAGATTGTGCTGTTGGTTCCATATCTAAGAAATTTTTTCCTAACCCAAGGCCCCAAAGATTCTGTCCACTTTTTCTCAAGAAGTTTTATAGTTCTAAATTTTAAATTTATGTCTGCGATCTATGCTGTATTAATTTTCATATATAGTGTGAGATATGGTAGAAGTTAATTTCTTTGCATGTAGATACCCAGTTGTTTCAACCATTTGTTGAAAAGACTAGTTATTCTCTACCAAATTGCCTTTGCCACGTTTTTGAAAATCAATTGATCATATAAATGTGAGTTTATTTATGGAATCTCTATTCTGTTCATTGATTTATTTATCTGTATTAGCATTGATATCACATGGTCTTGATTACCATAGCTTTATAATGTCTTGAAATCAGGTCATTTAAATCTTTCAATTTTGTTCTTTTTTCTCGAAGTTGGCTTGGCTATCCTATACCCTTTGCATTTCAAAATGAATTTTAAAATCAGTTTGCCAGTTTTAACAAAAAAAATTGCACAGATTTTGATTGAGATTGCAATGAATCTATAGATAAACCTAGGGAAAATTGACACCTTAAAAATATTGAGTCTTCTGATCTGTGAAAATGGTATGTATCTGCATTTACTTATGTATTATGTAATTTCTCTCAGAAGTGTTTTGTAGTTTTCAGTGTACAGGGCTTGCACATCTTTTGTCAGATTTAACTCTAATTATTTCATACTTTTTATGCTATTGCAAATAGTATTACTTATAAATTTTTAATGGTTTATTGCTAATATATAGAAATAAAATTGATTTTTGTATATTGATCTTATATCCTGAAAACTTGCTAAACCCGCTCATTAGTTTGAGTATCTTTTTATACAATCTATAGGATTTTATTCGTAGACAATCATGTCATCAGTGAATAAAGACCATTATCTTCTTCCTTTTCGATCTGGACCTTTTATTTCTTTTTCTTACCTTAATTGTACTAGCTAGAACCTCCAGCACAATTCAGTGGGGGAATGGATGGTCTTTCCAATAAATGAGGCTGGGTCAATTGGATAGTCATACGAGAAAGCATGAACCTTGACCCCTGTCTCACACAATACACAAAAATTAATTTCAGAACCTTCATGGACCTGAATGTGGAAAATGAGACAATAATACTATCAAAGAAAACATAAGACAATGTTAATTGTAAGGGCAGGCAAAGATTTCTTAAATGAGACACAAATAACAGTAGCTATAAAAGGTTAACAAATTAATTCAATTTAATTTATAAATTAAATAGGATTACCTTATACATTAATTAAATTAGTAGAACTTGTATTCATCAAGACACCGTTAAGAAAGTAAAAGGTAAATGACAGGCCAGGAGAAGATATTTGCGAAATGTATCTGACAAAGGACTCATATAAATTGATAAGAAAACATCTGTATCAATTTTTTAGAGGAGAGGAGGGGCAGAAGGCTTGCACTGACCTTTACAAAAGAGGATAGCCAAAGGGCAAGGCATGATGAGAAGTCATTCAATATCATTAGTCATCAAGGACATGCAAAGTAAAACCACAATTGAGATACCACTACAAACCAAGACTCTCAACCCCCACTGTGGTGCAACCACTTTGGAAAACTGGCAGTATTTGCTACAGCTATACTTACATGTTCATCCTACGACCTAGCAGTGCCATTTCTGGGTATATACCCAACGTAAATGAGTGCTTATGTCCACCAAAAGACATGAATGAGAATGTTCATAGCAGTTTTATTCATAATGATCAAAAACTGGAAACAACTCCAATGTCCATCAGCATTAGAATGGATAACTATATTATGTTATAGTCATATAATAGAATACTATTGTATGGAATGGAATACTACAACAAGGAAAAAGAAAAACTACTGCTACATGCTCGCACTTGGATGAATATCACAAATACAGTGTTGATCAAAATAAGCCAACCACAAAAGGTTACATTTGTATGATTCTATTTGTATAAAGTTCATAAACAGGCAAAACCAACCCATGGTTACTGTTGATGGGGGGAGTGATAATGACTGGGAGAGAGCACCAGCAAACCTATTGGGGTACCAGAAATGATCTATACCTTGATCTGTGTGGTGGCTAAGCAGATGTATACACATGTAAAAATTCACTGCTCTGCACCTAACATTTATGTGTTTTATGTATAGATGTTATGTCAACATAAAAGAAAACTGAAGTGGTTTTTTCTGAACATAATTATTCAGCTCTGCTGATACGTACACATATTTCTGAGCCAAAGCTGCACTTTTGATCACTATAACTTTCTAGTAGGTTTGATATCTACAAAATAAGTTCAAGTCTTTTCTTTCAAAATTTTCTTGCACCTGTATGCTTCCAAGCTAAACTTTAGGATCAGTTTTTCAAATTCCTTAGAAAAATCCTATTGGGATTTTTATTGGGATTATGCGATATTTGTAGTTTATTTGAAGAGCACTTACATCTCTCCAGTATTGACTCTTTCCATCCAATCAACATGGTTCGTTTATTCAGGAATTTTCAATCAAGTTTTAAATTATTCTTTATGTAGGGCTAGAACATGTTTTGGTATACTATGTATATGATGTATATTAAGTCATTATGGTTTCTGTTCCTATTATAGGAGAAATATTTGTCCCATTACTTCTCTAATCATTGCTGGTATATAAAAAGGCTCTTTTCCCCCCTATCTGGCCACCTTGCTGAACTCCTTCATTCATTTTAGGAGTTTTCCATTCGATTCTTTTAATTTCTAGGTTGTAAGTAATGTATTAAAATCTTTTCTCCTTTATATGAGAATCTGACTTCTGATTAGTTTCCTAACTATGTTTTCCTGAAAACAGAAAGATGGTATGTGTAGACTATGTGACTAGGCAACTTTGCTTATAATAAAAATGACTCCTGGTTTGTAACTTTTGTCTGGACTGGGAGTCACCATGGCCTTAGGTTCCTTTTCTAACCCACAAGTCCCTTGTGGGGACCCTGGAAACCATGCCTATGGAGTTGTCACCAAAGATATTTTCGCGGGGGTCAGGGGCATGAGGTTTTTAAATCAGAGTGACTGCCTGGTGTAGCTCTTGTCTTCCTGCACCTGAGCCGTCTGCTGAGTGGACTGCAGTAAAGATTCCCACTGCTAGGAATATCTACACTGCCTTGCTAGCATGTGTGGTTCCTGCCCTATGGCCTTGAATAGGCCAGGATGGTATGTGGCCCGCAGTGGTCTTGTGAATCTGAATTAGTTGAATCTAAGAAGACCCACCCCCATGGGCATTGCAGAGTGGTGGAGCAGTGGGCTAGACTTTCGGACCCTCGATGCAGTTTGACCAATGGACTGTGAGATAGAGGGGTGGGGAAGGAAAGCTGACAAGGCATTAAATGTCTGAGAGGGAGAGTCCATCTGCCTGTTCTCTGAAGTTGAAAACTCTGCGGCATATGACAAGAGATTAGGGCAGAATCGGGCTGGAGTAAAACCAGATTCATACCAAGAGGAGACACTGCTCACTGTTTATGAAGGGGAGCTGGGCCGAAACCCACTGCAGCTGAGCTACCGGGATAGGTTAATGTCTCACTGGGAGGGTTGGAGGGGGGCTGCGAAGACAAAAGAATGAACCTGAAGACCCCATGCTTGTGATGGGCCGCCACCTGATAAAGCAGGCGGAACTGCCAAGTTGACTGCAATTCCACTCAAACTTGAATCTACATGGAGAGAGGTTTGAGAGCACCCAAGCAGACAAAGGGCTGTGCGGTGGCCAGCAGGTCCAGGCAGAGCTACAATGACAGCAGTTTAATATGGTTTGGGGTCACCAATACAAGGTTAAAGAAAGCTCTCCATGTGTGGCAAAGGGTAACCCCAGGCCACCTAAACAGCATCCTGGAGTCTGACAACAGCTTTGGACCCAGAATGCTTGAGTCAATTTAAGGCTGCACTGGAGCCTGAGCAGTGTCCTCTGCTGCCATCTAGTGAAAATTTATGGGAATGCAAACATTTTCAAAAACAACGCAGATTTTTAAAGCAATCATTGGTTATTGTAAAGGCCTAAGCTCTACTATTAGACTGGATAAAACTCTTGATTTGCGCTTAGTGTATAGGGAAAAACTACACTTTTTCTAAAAAGGTTAAATAAATTTCATTGTAGTATATTTGATTTGCTGAAAACTATGGTGTAATATCATTTGATATAAAATGCCTAGAATTCCCAGAATAAAGGGGGTATTTTAGGCATTATAAAGACAGATGGCCAAGAGCAATCAGGCAAGAGAAAGAAATAAAAGGGATCCAAATTGGAAAGGAAGAAGTGAAACTGTCACTATTTGCAGATGACATGATTTTATATATAGAAAACCCCAAAGAATCCACCAGAAAACTTTTAGAAGTAATAAACGAATATGGTAAAGTTGCAGGATACAAAATCAACATACAAAAATCAGTTGCATTTCTGTACACTAACAACGAAGTATCAGAAAGAGAAATTAAGAATACCATCCCATTTACAATTGCAACAAAAAGAATAAAATACCTAGGAATAAACTTAACCAAAGAGGTGAAAGATCTGTACACTGAAAACTATAAAACATTGCTGAAAGAAATTGAAGAAGACACAAAGAAATGGAAAGATATTCCGTGCTCTTGGATTGGAAGAATTAACATAATTAAGATGTCCATACTTCCTAAAGCCATCTATAGATTCAATGCAATCCCTATCAAAGTTCCAACAACATTTTTCACAGAAATAGAACAAAGAATCCTAAAATTTATATGGAACAACAAAAGACCCCGAATAGCTAAAGGAATCCTGAGAAAAAAGAACAAAGCTGGAGGTATCACACTCCCTGATTTCAAAATATACTACAAAGCTGTAGTAACCAAAACAGCATGGTACTGGCACAAAAACAGACACACAGATCAATGGAATAGAATCGAAAGCCCAGAAATAAACCCACACATCTATGGACAGCTAATCTTTGACAAAGGAGCCAAGAACATACAATGGGGAAAAGAAAGTCTCTTCAACAAATGGTGTTGGGAAAACTGGATAGCCATATGCAAAAAAATGAAAGTAGACCCTTACCGTACACCATACACAAAGATTAACTCCAAATGGAGTAAAGACTTGAATGTAAGACCTGAAACTGTGAAACTTCTAGAAGAAAACATAGGCAGTACGCTCTTCGACATCAGTCTTAGCAACATCTTCTCAAACACTACGTCTGACCGGGCAAGAGAAACAATAGAAAAAATAAACAAATGGGACTACATCAAACTAAAAAGCTTCTGCACAGCAAAGGAAACCATCAACAAAACGAAAAGACAACCTAACAATTGGGAGAATATATTTGCAAACCATACTTCTGATAAGGGCTTAATCTCCAAAATATATAAAGAACTCATGCATCTTACCAACAAAAAAACTACCAACCCAATTAAAAAATGGGCAAAAGACCTGAACAGACATTTCTCCAAAGAAGATATACAGATGGCCAACAGACACATGAAAAGATGTTCAAAATCATTAACTATCAGGGAAATGCAAATCAAAACTACAATGAGATATCACCTGACGCCCGTCAGAATGGCTATAATTAACAAGACAGGAAACAACATGTGTTGGAGAGGATGTGGAGAGAAGGGAACTCTCATACACTGCTGGTGGGAGTGCAAACTGGTGCAGCCACTATGGAAAACAGTATGGAGATTCCTCAAAAAATCAAGGATAGAACTACCATATGATCCAGCCATCCCACTGCTGGGTATTTATCCAAAGAACTTGAAAACACCAATTTGTACAGGTACATGCACCCATGTGTTCATTGCAGCATTATTCACAGTAGCCAAGACTTGGAAGCAACCTAAGTGCCCGTCAAGGGACGAATGGATAAAGAAGCTGTGGTATATATACACAATGGAATACTACTCAGCCATAAGAAATGATGAAATCCAGCCATTTGTGACAACATGGATGGACATTGAGGGTATAATGCAAAGTGAAATAAGTCAGAGGGAGAAGGTCAAATACCACATGATTTCCTTCATTAAGTAGTAGATAATAACAACAATAAACAAACACATAGGGACAGAGATTGGATTGGTGGTTACCAGAGGGGAAGGGGGGAGGGAGGAGGGTGAAAGGGATAATTCGGTACATGTGTGTGGTGATGGGTTGTAATTAGTATTTTGGTGGTGAACATGATGTAATCTATGCAGAAATAGAAGTACAATGATGTACACCTGAAATTTTTACAATGTTATAAACCAATGTTACTGCAATAAACAAAAAATTAAAAAAAAAATAATGAAGTAGAGAATATAACTCACACCCAAATAGAGGAGATACAATAGAATATGGAAAACAAGTATAAATCAATAAATTTTAAAGGGAAATAACATAATAAAACTTGTGGAAAAAATAGAAGGAAAACATAGATAGTGGGAGCAAAAGAAGGACATAAATAATCACAACAAATGTAAATGGAATAAATTCTCGAGTTAAATACAGATTGTTAAATTTGATGCGACAATGATAAATTTAGCTGTATCTTGTTTACAAGACTTGTGAAAACTAAAATACATGGAAAACTAGAAATTCAAAACAGAATAGAAGATATAAAGATATGCTAGGAAAATATCAATCAAAAATCAACCCAGGGTAGCTATAATAATATGAGATAAAACAGATGAGGAAAAAAGCATCATTAGGAATTAAGTGGTTAATCCCCAATGGTATATAAATTCAACTTAGCATGAAGATATAGTCGTTATACTACACATGATGTCATGTGAAGATAATATAGCCTCAACTAGGAAAGGAAGGAGGAGAAGGAAGAGGAGAAGAAGGAGAAGATAAGAAGAAAAAGTCGGAGGAGGAGGAGGAAGTACAGGAGAAGGAGGAAGAGGAAGAGGAGAGGTAGACATAATATATCATCATAGTGAAGAATTTCAACTTTCCTCTGAGACAAAGAATAACATATATCTAATAATAGAGTGTTTCAAAAACAAATTAGCAAGTTGGATTTAATGGATACACATCGAACCCTACACCCAACAAGTGAAGAATATCTATTCTTCACAGGGACACGGGGAGCATTAACAAGCAGTGAGCATGAACTAGGGTACTAATCAATCCTCAAATAATAGAACACTTGAAATAAGTACAAGTGACTGCTCTATTTTATTCTTGATGCTATTACAAATCCCAGGAAATAGAAATGCAGAGAAATTTCTTTGGCTTAGGTGTTATTTGTGTTTAGAAATTCTGTAGAAAAGATGAAGACAATATGGGCTATCAGGAATAGGTACCGTTAAAGATGTTAATGATTAATTTTAATTTTATATTTTTAAAATAAGAAATGGATGAGAAGCTTTTTAAACTTTACAATGCTCTCTCTCTTAGATTCCTAAGTGTTGCTAGTCCTTTCAGTCCTTCTTGATTCTTTCAATTGTTCCTGCCTGTTGATGATTCCTCCTTCATTGGATCACCTTAGTTTCCTGGTTTTGATGGTGGCAGACGCACAGGTTTGAGGGGACAGAGGTTAGGCAATTTGATTGACAGCCTTCTGTTGCACCATTCTCATCGTGCACATGTCATGCGTCTATGCTTGTCATGTATCTTTCAGTTGCAATTACTCTTCCTCCCCAGGGCTTTCTCCAATCTCATGCTAATATTGTTGCTCTTCTAGGAAGCATTTAATGGTGTGCTCATATAAACAAGCATTTTGGATCCTGAACCAAAGAGCCATTTACAAGTCTACTCTGAATGTGATCTGTTTTTCCATTCATTGTACTTTCTTCTGTGTATTTAACCAGTTTCTTTCATGAGTGTGGAATTCAGTAATTACGTTCCACAGCTGGAGTCATGTTATTTTCTTTAGTTATAAATTCTAAGGCTTGAGGAGTGCCATCTGTTGCCACAGACATTCGAGTCAATAGCAAATTTATCTTAATAAAGTCATTGTATTGCATTTGAAGGAAATCATTTTGAGTATTTTCCCTAAGGATCCTTATCCCTCTATGCAGGTTTCAGTACAAGAACTACCAGTATGTTCTGGCCTTGGTTTTTGCCATTGAGGAAATCAACAGGAACCCTCATATCTTGCTCAACATGTCTCTGGGATTTGATCTCTATAATGCCCTGCCCAGTGAAAGGAGGACATTGGAGAGTTCCCTGATTTGGTTCTCAGGGTTGGGCAAGGACATCCCTAATTACGACTGCAGGAGAGAGTGTAAGTCTCTAGCGGTCCTTACAGGAACCACCTGGGCAATTTCTGCCCAGATTGGAACACTGCTGGAACTGTACAAATTTCCACTGGTAAGACTGGGTGGGATGGGGAGAGATGAAACCACGTCTCCTTTGGTGCCATTCTCAGGGGCTTAAAAGGAAGAGAGGAGGAGACTGGGTTTGTGCATCTCTCAAAGGATATGATCTCAAAGGGTCCATCTACAGGACCTCGATGGAGTATGACATTTCCTTTATTTGGAGTAGAGAGAAGGTTGAAGGGGAAGGAGACAAAGCAGTTTCCTGGAACTCTGACTGATCTTATTTTATAGAAAGCTTTGAGGGAGTGCAAAATGATTAGAAAATGAAATGAGTAATTGTCCCCTTCTACCACTCCAGGTGTTGCTGAACAGCCTTCAGGACTGAGAGTGTGATTTTTGCCAATCCCCTTCCTCATATTGCTTCCAATTGTCTTTTCCTTTTAGCTTACCTATGGTCCTTTTGATCTTACCCTGAATGATGATGAGCAGTTTCAATCTCTCTATTAGATGGCCCCCAGGGACACATCTCTAGCCACTGGCATGGAGTCTTTGCTGGCTTCATTTCAGTTGGATCTGGGTGGGGCTGGTCATCTCGGAAGACAAGAAAGGTGTTGAGTTTCTCTCAGACTTGAGAGGAGAGATGGACCGGAATGGAATCTGTGCAGCCTTTGTGGAAATGATTCCTGTGACTGAAATGTCACATTGCTCAAGGACATGGCCATACGATTTGCAAGTATAGGAAACAGAAGGGAATGTGGTTATCATTTATGGTGATGCCGACTCTCTCGTAAGCTTGAGCTTGTCTACTTGGGAGTATTTAGTGATATGGAAAGTCTGGGTCACGACATCAGAGTGGGATTTTATCCACAGTGAGAGAGATTTCATCCTTGACTCATTCCATGGGACTCTCATTTTTTCACACCACCGTAGTGAGGTCCCTGGCTTTGAAAATTTTATCCAGACAGTTAACCCTTCCAAATATCCAGAAGACATTTACCTCACTATGTTGTGGTTTCCCTTTATTCCTTGCACGATTTCTGAGTCTTACTGTAAAACACTGGAGAATTGTCCACCTAATGCCTCCTTAGGATGGCTGCCTTGGCACATTTTTGACACAAGCATGACTGAATGGAGTTACAGTATGTAAAATGCTGTGTATGCTGTGGCCTGGAACCTTCACAAGATGCTTCTTCAACATGCAGAAATGCAGCCAATGCGAAGTGGGGAAGGTCTGGTGTTTTGTCCCTGGCAGGTAAAGTCTCTTCGACTTAACAGAATGTACACTCGTAAAAGTGACTTTCTTATGGTTCCACAGGTGCTCAAACCAAGCAGTTAGGATTCTTTCTCCAAGAAAAGCACAAGAGTTTCTATACTTGTTTCACTCTCTAGGAGGTATATCTAGTCCTGGGTAGTAAGTCATCTACAAGAAGGTTCTAGTGGCAACGAGGAAGTGAGCTATGAGTCAATATCCATGCTTTGTGTTACAAAGGATCCCAATATCCTGCCTGCCTAATGTTTCAATAGGGAATATCCTGTCTTCTCCCATGAAGCTCCTCAATGACAAGAAGAAGAGAACTTGTCCTTTATGTGCCTATCTGGTGCTGAACCTCATAGTGAATACTTTACATAAATGATCTCATTTAATTCTGCAACAACTTTAGGTATTGCTAACATCATTTTGCAGATTGATGGTCTGGGAAAATTCACAGAGTGCATGAGGGTGGCTAGATTGGACTTTGTACTCGAGATTTGTCTGAATCCTATCACCACTTATCATCTTGATATTCTTGTCTTTAGGCATTTTCTCTTGAAACTAACTGATATTTTAGAAACATTATGATATTGTAGTTCTCCATATGATTTCATTTGCTTTACTTCATTGGATACTTGTAATAAAGGTACATTATGAAGCAAGGATTACAGACAATGAAAGGCTGTCCCCAATTCAGGGTTTTTCTCTTTAACACCCTGGCCCACTTCACCACAGGATGATGTGTCTCTTTTAGCTGCACCCCTTTCTGAGGAACATAGAATTTAACAATCCTGCTGGTGACTCAGTGAATTTGGCTGATGAAGGAAAATCATATTCAGAGTAAACCATTCTCAACTTTTGGAATTTTCCAGAAGGTCTTGGACTTAAGGTGAAAGTAGGAGAATATTCCCAACATGCTCCACGTGGTCAAGAATTGTCTTTATCTGAGGAGGTGATTGAATGGGACACGGGAATTACTGAGGTGGGTTCAACCCAATCACAATTACTTACACCACACATGAATAACCAAAATCTTGTTGGAGTTTTGTGTCCCCTCATAGCTTCATAAAGGGCCACATATGGGAATTTAACAATTCACTTCCAACTGAAGTAATTTTTTCATTTACCAACAATCCAAGATGGAAGCAAGACCTTCATAAGCAAAAGATTGCAATTTGCTGAAGGTTCAGAAAGTGGTTAGTAGTTTTCAGGAATAATTTTTTTTTTTAAATTGTTATGTACATGTTTTCTAGAGATAATGTTATTGCACACTTAGTACACTACAGTATAGTGTAAACATAACTTCTTTATGCACTAGGAAATCAAAAAATTGGTGTGACTCACTTTATTGCAATATTTGATTTATTGCTGTGCTCTGGAAACAAACCCACAGTATTTCTGAGGTGTACCAGTGTTTTATATCATACAATAAGCATGGCGTCCAACCAATGAATTGGATTTAGGTATTTCAAGATTAAGTTTGTTAAGGCCCAATACTCTAAAACACTCTAGTTACTTGAAAATTAGGTAAAAGTCACAGCTGTTACCAAGTGTTATCTGATTTTCTCCAAACTCCACACTCTGCATGCAGTGAGAGTTGCAGTCTGGGATTCAGGAAGAGCCCTCAAGAGAGCAATGTTGCCTGTTGTTTTGCTTGCATTCCCAGCCCAGAGAATGTGATTTCCAATTAGATAGGTGAGTATATGCCTTGCAGCGACATTCTCCACTTCTATTTTTTTTTGAAGGGAAATATTTGTCCTGAGCTAACTAACATCTGTTGCCAATCTTCCTCTTTTATTATTGTCCCCAAAACCCTAGTACATAGTTGTATATCCTAGTTGTAAATCATTCTAGTTCTTCTATGTGAGCCACCACCACAGCATGGCAATTCACAGAGAGATGGTGTGGTTCCATGACCAGGAAACCAACATGGGCCACCGAAGTGGTGAGCACTAAACTTTCACCACTAGGCTATCAGGGCTGGCTCTCCACCTCTCTTTTGTATGCACGGTTCTCCCAAAGAAACGGAAAAGCTCTGATGAGGAGTGCAGGGTCAAAATGTTGCCTTCCTCCATTTAGTAATTTAACTTTTATAGCCAATAATATTTCCTCCCAAAATGATACTCTCTCTCTCTACCTTGAACTAGCTTGCTTGTCTCATTTTAGCATCATTGCAGGCATTATGATCTCAAGGAAACACTTTATGACCACTCCACAGTAACGAACTTAAATCTCTCTCATGGAATCTAACACATGGTATTGTAAGTCCTCACTTTTCATCTTCTTTAAAGCTACATTTAGATCACATTGAACAAATCCTTATTTTTCCAGTGTCTGGTGCTGTTCTTGGCACAGAGCAGGAGATCAGAAAGGTTGTGTTTGATTTAAGAAGTAAGTATTTCCATGGTGTACAATGAGCTTATGGTACAGCTTGGTTTCTGATCTCCTCGAGTTCACAGGTGAGTAGGGGAGACAACATGCAGTTATGTGAATTCAAGGTGGTGACGTAGGGCTGCAATATAGGTACGCAGAGACCCATGGGATGAAATAAGTGATAGTATATATGTTTGTTGGGAGGGAAGTGTCATGGACTTCTTCATAGAGGCAGTAGCATTAGTATCATATCAGACTAATGAAGGCGAATTAAATTCTTGCTGGAATTCTTAGAAATGGCAGAAACTGGCAAATTAGCCCTGCATTTAATATTCTAGGGAGCTGAGAAAAGGTTCAACATGACTAGAACCCAGACAACGTGGGTTTGGGAGTTGGGTCATGAAGTAGAAGAGGGACAGAAAACCAATACTGAAGATTTTTCATACAATAATTAACATCTTGGAATTACTCAGATTTATGATATTAAACAGTGCAATGCTGGAATCCCCCCAATGGTGGCATTATCTAATTTTATTTTTGTGATTGATATGAGGCTTAATTTCACAACATCTTTTGTATAATTTCGATTTTTTTGAAATGTACTGAGATTGATGATATAGTCTGGCATATTGTCAATTTGGATAAAGCTTCCACGTGCACATTTGGCGTGTGGTAAGTTTGGGTATATGTTCCATATGCACATCTAAAGAACACTACATCCACTAACTTCAATTCCTACATGCTTGGAGATTAATAAATACACTTGTAAACAATCGATGATTAATGAGTAAACTATGATGGAAATTAGCATGTATTTCCAATTAAAAATACTATTCATCAAATCTTATGGGGTGGAATTAAATCTATCCTTAAAGAGAAATGTATAATCCTAGATTATATATATTTATATATTATTTTGTATATTTAAATAAAGAAAGGTTGAATTTCTAAGTTCTAAGCATTCATCACAAACTAGAAAAAGAGCAGAAAAGTAAACACAAGGAAAAGAGCAAACAAAAAATGATAAATGTTAGAGGAAGTGTTAACAAAATAAAAGACAGACATCAAAGGATAAATAAAACTAAATTAGATTCTAATAAATGACAAATATTCTCAATAAAATCCTAGTACTAGTGTTCAAAAAAAGAGAAAAATTGCAACCAAATAATACCAAGGCTGAAAAGGGAGTAATCTGTGCAGATCATATGGAAAATTTTTAACATGAAGAAAACATAAATATCATGTTGATACAATGAAAATTTAGAGGAAATTCACAAATTTCTAGGCAAATAAAAGTTACCAAACTGCCTCAAGAAAAAATGAAAAATCTGAATATTGCCATACCTATTACAGAAATTGAGACCATCCTTTAAAACATTTCTACAAAATTTTATTGTAAGCTATTTATTTGGTACAAAGTTGATGGATCTGCCCAAATAGTCAAGAAAAAAATAATATACATCTACTCAAACTCTTCCAGAGAATAGGAAAAACTGAAAACTTTTTGACTCACTTTGAGAGAATAGATTAACATTGGTACCAAAATCTAACAAAATCATTGCAGGAAAGGAAATTACAGGCCACTCTCTTTCTTGGATTAAATTCATTTATACTAAAAAAAAATCAAATCAAATCAAGGTTCCAAATCTAGCCATATTTTATAAGAAGGACATATCATGACCAAATTAGGTTCATGCAATGTAATTCAGTACACTAATCTCTGAGAAAAGAGAAATAATAATCTCAATAACTGTAAGAAAAACTAGTAAAATTAAACACCTATTCATATTTTAAAACAAACAACAACAACAGAAACAACACTTACCAAATCAGAAACAGAAGGAAACTCTCTTACTCCCATACACAGTATTCACAGAATGGAAATTTATGGTGCACTGTTGAAAGCAAGGATAAGAGAAGAATGTTCAACATCACTGCCTCTATAAGCCATTAGGCTGGAGGTCTTGCCTGATACAATATTGGCAGGAAAAGAAATAAAAGGAATAATTTACTTCAAAGGAAGAAGTAAAATTGATGTTATCTTCAGATGCTATTATGGTATAAATGTAAAATCCATATAAATTAAGGTATTAACTGAGTTTATTGGTGGCTGAATACAAGGTTAATATAGAAAGTTTTGCTTCCATCTACCCGTCATAAGCATTCAAAATTAAAATTTTACAAAATGACATTTACAACATCTTAAAGTATGAAGTACCTAGAAATAACTTTAATGAGACTTTCAAAAGATTTCTGTCCATAAATTTATAGAACAGCATTTAGAAAAATGGAGGAAGACTGAAAGAAGTGGAGGGATAAATCAAATTCGTGACTAAACAGACTCAAAATTCTACAGATATCAAAACTGTTCAAATTAATCTACAGCTTCCACAAAATTGCAGCTAAAATGATGACCCATTCTGTGGAAATTACAATTGATACAATTCTTATGGAAATGATAAAGGAAAAACTTAGCTAAGAAAATCTTGAAGACAATGAATAGAGTGGGAGGACTTACTCTACCTGACATCAAGTATTATAGCATCACAATAGAGGAGGTTCAACAAGAGGATAAACAAGAAAATCAACGGAACCAAATAGTAAGTTCAGATACAAGCTGCTCGTATAGGGACTCACGTATAGACGTCTGATTTACAAGGAAACACTGAGGAGGAGTGGGAAAATGAAAGACTTTTCAATAAACCATGTTGGGTAAATTGGCTGTCTTCATGAAGAAGACAATGACTCGCCAACCTTAACTCACACCATCCACAGAAAACGTTATCAGGCAGATTGTGGTTCTAAACGTGAAAAGTGAGAGAATTTAAAGGGACATAAAGAGGAAGGAGCAATGCCCCTGTAGAAGGAAAAAGCATGTATTGATACCTGCAGGGATGAGTGGGCACGGTACAGTTTCAGAACCACATGAAGATTTGGGAATCTTAAAAATCAGAGCAGAGGTAGTAGAGGTAGGCAAGACCAAGGATATACAGTCTTTTTGGTCTTCCTAAGAGTTTGTCAGATTTTTTAATGGATGATAAACATGATCCCACTTACATGTAGAAGTATCACTTGTGATGCAGGACAAGGGCAGGGAACCAGAGTAAAAAGATCTTATGGTAATATAGGAGAGAAGTGACTAAAATCTTAACAGAAGTGGTGGAAGTGAAATCAAGGTGAAATGTTTTGGAGGTCATTTTAGATGGTAGAAATGGTCTCATTTTGAAACTCCCGAGGAGTGTGGTCTATGACTTGGTCATCTCTGTTTCCCTAGAATGTAGCATATTATCTGGCTCATGGAGGTTTTCCAATAACTGCTTGCTCATTGAATGAGTAAATCTAGGCCATAGATTACAGGGGTATAACTCAGAGAGACAGGGAGGACATTTGGTTTTCTGCTGAGAAAAAAGTGCTTTCATGAATATGCAAGATAAATACTGAGAAGGATAATAGCTTTGTTTACTTAACCATAAATAAAATGGGCAGTATTAACTGGGATTGCATTCTGTTATTTGGTGCCTGGAGCAACAAAGGAAGACTATTGGCTAAACTTACCCAATGCCTTCTTTGGGGGCATGAGAATAAGAGAGAGTGACTGAACCTGGGCTGAGGACACTTTGCATCTCTCCCCAGACATGGATCAGTGTGTGAAGTGTCCAGATCATCAGTATGCCAACAGAGGGTGAGATTGCTGCCTCAAAAAAGCTGTGACCTTTCTGGCTTATGAGGACCCCTTAGGGATGGCCCTGGCCTGCACAGCTCTGTGCTTTTCTGTCCTCACAGCTGTGGTCCTGGGGGTCTTTCTGAAGCACCAAGACACTCCCATAGTCAAGGCCAATAATCGGACTCTCAGCTACATCCTGCTCATCTCCCTCACCCTCTGCTTCCTCTGCTCCTTACTCTTCATTGGTCGTCCCAAGACAGCCACCTGCAGTCTTCATCAAATCACATTTGGAGTTGTATTTACTGTGGCTGTTTCCACTGTCTTGGCCAAAACTATGACTGTGGCAGTGGCCTTCAAGGTCACTGCACCAGGGAGAAGGATGAGGCAGTGGTTGGTGTCAGAGGAACCTAACTTCATCATTCCCATCTGCTCCTTTATCCAGCTGAGTCTCTGTGGAATCTGGCTGGGAACCTCTCCTCCCTTCATTGACACAGATGCACGCTCTGAACACCGCCACATCTTCATCGTGTGCAACAAGGGCTCGGTCACTGCTTTCTACTGTGTCCTGGGATACCTGGGCTCCTTGGCCCTGGGCAGCTTCACTGTGGCTTTCCTGGCCCGGTACCTGCCTAACACCTTTAATGAAGCCAAGATCCTGACGTTCAGCATGCTGGTGTTCTGCAGTGTCTGGGTCACCTTCCTCCCCATCTACCACAGCACCAAGGGCAAGGTCATGGTGGCCGTGGATGTCTGCTCCATCTTGGCATCCAGTGTGGGGCTATTAGGCTGCATCTTTGCTCCCAAGTGCTACGTTATTTTCCTAAGGACAGAGAGAAACACATCAAATGTGTTAACGAATAAAACACATTCAGCGAGAAAATAATCGAAATGTAAGTTATTTTCATAGGTCACAAGACCTTGCATACACTTGAAAAATAAACTACCACATTTTTGCAGATCTACTTTAAGTACCAACTAAACTTACCTTACATCTCCACTTAATTTTTTGCTTTACGTTTGTTTTGGCTTTGTACAATTTTCCTCGGGCATTCAAATGAACAAATACAAAAACATTCATACTAATTCTCCTCTAAAATTATGTGTGAAAGATTGCGAAAATGGCCACACATTAGTCTTCTCCCACTGTCTGTTTGGTCGTAGCATCCCACGTTGCCTCTGGGTAGACGTGGCCTTGTAACTTGCTTTGGCCAATGGGACATTAACAAATGACATAAGCAAAGGCATGAAAACCACTTGCTCATTGTTGCTACTTGTCCTTCTCTGTCTGCCCTTGGGAAGCCTGAGGCCATCAATATGTGAATGAGTCTAGATAGACTGCACATCTCCATTACTCCAGGTGACTTCAAGTCAACAATCAGATATGTGAGTAAGGCCGTCCTAGACCAGCCAATCCCAGCTGAGCCACCAATAGGTCCAGATCAAAATAACTGCCCAGTTAGCCCACAGAATCTTGAGAAAAAATAATCTATTCTTATTTGAAGCCACCAAATTTTAGGTTGGTTTGTTATACAGCAGAAGCTAACTGATACATTATGCTACCATTTATATATGTCCTCTCATTATTTGTGTAATTATCACAGATTTCTATTTCTTTATCCAATATCGTAGACTGGAATATTTTTCTCTAGATTAAGTCTTTGAAAGAAAATCAGAGACCATATCACGTTCCATTTTACTTTTTCTCCTTCCTCTTTTCAACCAGACATCTTTAAGCATATATATTAAGAATATCTTCACTAATTTTAAGATTATGGATATTCTTCTATATTGTCATCCACCACTGTTATACGCGGGGGATTTTTACTTTTAATTTTAGCCCTATAATCCATTTGGAATGATTTACTTGTGAATAATGTTAGTTGATGGTCCAGTGTTTTATTTTACAAATGGATATCTTTTAGTCTATAAAGCAAACACTACATCATTTTAAAAGTTGATTTGAAGCACATGGAATCTGAATAATGTTTGGAAAATTGATATCTTTGAGACACTGTTTTCAATCACAAGTATAGTATATCTCTGCATTTAATCAGAGCTTTTACACGCTTTGTATCTCTTTATAATCTTCTTCATATAACTAATGTGTAGTTCCAATTATTTTAACTACTCATCTTAAATAATTCATTGCTCTTAGGAATGGAATAATTGTTTACATGTTTAAACTAATTCTTGCTCATGTAACAGTATTTTCGATGTTTGATATAGGAATCTAGCTTCCTTATACATTACTGCACTTATTTACCAGTTCTAAATTTTGTAAGTTATGTCCCACTAAAATAATAGATTTTCTCTTCTTCTATAATATTATTTACCTCTTATTCTTTTGATTCTCATTTTTTCATGACTGTGCTCTGTATTGCCACACTGAATCACAAGTGTTTGCCAGGAGCATTTTCCTCTTCTTAAGTTTAGCGTAAACATCAGATAAATTCCTTGTCAGGGCAGAGCAGGCATCTAAGGGAGAAAAAGTAAAAACGTGAAGGGGAATCATTTCTACCTGGAAATCAACAGACTTGCTTCTCTTGGCTGTTTGGAGCTGGAGATCTTATGACAATGTGGCCAGCTGAGAATCAGAGGATCTTTCTCTAGTCCCAGGAATTAGTCTTGGTCAAATCTCTCAACCTCTTTAGACCTTAGTTTCTTCACCTGTAACATGAAGAGTTGGACGAGTCTTTTTGAGTTCTGAAATCCAGTGACAACAAGATACCCTTCACCCAGATGCACTTGACAAAGACCAGAGAGAATTTTTAGTTGTCTTCTTCTGCATCAACATTATTATCCATTTCACCCCTTAAAGACATATCAAATGTCTACTTTTGCATGACACTGATAAAACAGGTTCCATACCAAATCGTTGTTCATTGGGATAACAAATCTATAGTTAATTGTTTAGAGGTAAGTATAGAGATGGGCCCGGCTGGAAACAGCAATCAATGGGCCAAAAATTCTTGCTTTATGTTACAGCAAGGCTGTGGAAACACTCCCTAATACACCAGAATGCTTAAGTACTTAGAAAGTATGAAATAAATGGGAGCCTTGTATCCATGGTTACGAGCTAAAAAGGATATGATTTTTAAAATTTTGTTAATGATGCCATTTGCCTGCTATGGGGCTGTTCTCTGGTGAGTAAAGAGCAGATGTATTCAAGGCCACTTTCATTCCTTTAATAAATATTTACTCAGTGCCTTCCATTTGCTGCACGATAGCAGTGATCTACCCTAAGAGCATTTATATTCTAGTAGGGTGACACAGACCATAAACAAAAAGAGAACCTTGAGGTGATCAATAAAGTTACATATACATCAAACTTTTTTCATTCTGGACTATTATTCACCCTTTCCCTTCTTTGACTGTTTACCAGAAGTCTAATCATGGACTTGAAAACCCAGAAAGCATGGGTCCCAAGTTTCTTCTCACAACACCCCTGTTTCAAAGACATAGTGTTTATCATCTGAGAGTATGTCTCTTTAAGACTAAGTTCCTAGGAATCAGCATTATTTCATCACTTTCTTGAGAGGACCAATGATATTATGAAAGGGGAAAAAATATCATATGGGATTTATACTTGAAATGATGTTTCCACTCTAATTGTGTTATTTAATGTGGTGTGATTTGGGGAAAGTCAGTTACTCCTTCAGAGACAATGGTAATAATACCCTGAAAAGCATTCTATAGAGATTAAATGAAACAAAGTATGAGAAACTGCTTTGTAAATTGCAAAGCAATCTATTTCACCTCATTTTTTCTAATAATATTTTCATTTATCCAATCCTTTTTGACTCTAACAAACCTGCCTAGACTTTTATCATTTATTCAACAATAATAATGGGTCAAAATGGTTGAATATTAGAAATTTCATATGTGGTTCAACTTAATTAATAGGTCATCACAATATTTAATTTGATTATAATTACAGTTAAATTTTTCATGATGCCTTATCATGTGCCAGGCACTTTCTAGGCATCTCACATGTATTCACTCATTTAATCCTCACAACAATGCCATGGAGACAATACTATTAACCTCTATTGTATGGATGAGGAACATTAGAGGTTATATAATTGACCAAGGTCACACAGCTGGTACCCAGGCAGTCCACCTCCAAAATCTCTTTTAGGGAGCCATTAGATGTTGTGGCGCTTACATTGTAAAAGGATCACCTTGGTTCCTGGTTGGTGAATGGATCAGAAGGGACTGAGGAAGAAAGCACATGGCTACTGAAATGATCCAGGCAAGCAATTCTGAATACAGGATTTCCTTCCTTTTTAAGGCTGAATAATATTCCATTGTATAGATGCCCCAAATTTTCTTCATCCTTTCACCCACGGGTGCACAATTAGGCAGTTTCCATCTCTTGGATATTGTGAATAATATTGCAGTGCATTTTGTCAAATGATTTCCTGGCACTTAGTGAGTTTGAAAAAATTCTTATACACATTAGTTACTGTAATGAATTACCTTTCTAAATGTCTAAAGTTTAAATATTTGTCATTCTACAGAAATACCTTGCCCAATCATGATTTGTGTCTTTATCAGTTCATGAATGATCTAAGATTTTTGTACAAAAAATTGTTATAATGGCTTTTTTTGCATGTATTCAGGAACCTTGCATAATATGGGTATTCTCTGATTCTTGATTTTTAGTAGATTTTTCTAGTAAGCCTTTGGGATAGGAAGCATCTTCGTAGATGTGAGGCAGACAGCAGAAAAATAATAAAGTGATTGTTATATTTAATTATATCAAAAGAAAACTGTAGTTTTGCTAAATTGTTTTTACACAGCCTTTGCTTATTTGTAAGAGTGACACATATCATTTTATTAATGAAAAGAAAATTCAATAAACAATTTTAACATAAAACAATATCTATTGAGAACTTATATGAAAATTTTAGCAATATGCTGTCACCAATTTCCTCATCTGCAAAATGGAGATAGATAATACCATCTTCCTTATGGGTTGCTGTGAGAATACTCAAGAGTAATGTATGTAAAATGCTTATCAACATGTGGGTTGGAAAGTGATGCCCCATTCATTTTTCCACCGGGATGATGACAGCTTTTTTAATGCTTGAAGTCTGTAGTTTTCAAAATACGTTCTACTCTTGTAAAGTGAATCCTTTTTACAAATTCTTTGTAGAGTTAGATGATCCCTTTGGAAAACTAATTCAGGCTTCCGAGTGTGTGCGTGTGTGTGTATGTATACGCACATCTCTCAAATAATACTCCAAGGCTTATAATGAAAAGCTACTTTCCCCACTCTTGACTCTGGTTCCAAAAACAACTTCTTTAATTTTCTGGTTGAAAATCTATATTTCTAAATTAGCTACTCATACAGCTTTTTCATTTTTCAGCTTTTGACTATTTATAGTTTATTTCTTCTCTGAAAAAATCAGCACAGAGTTCTTACATATGTTAAAAACATAATTCCCCTTGCCCAATATAACTATTTAATGAATTAAGATAAATCAAAACTCAATGTCTACTGTTTTATGACATCAGTGTTTACCATTTTATAGCATACGAATCTTATCCAGAAATGTGCTACGTCAGATAGTATGAATACATTTTCTTTCTCACTTTTTCCTTTGACTTTTTAAATGGTAAAATTCTCTTGTTTCTTTGTTGTCTTCCTATGGATTCATCACTGGTTCATCTCCTACCAGAAAATTAAATCTCTTCTCATTAACTTCTGATGCATAAGACAATTCATGGCCTTCAGGTTTTGCTTGGGGACATCCCTCTTGGGCTTGAACATATACACAGTCCCTCATATACACAGTATGTCTGGAAGGATAGAGGAGGAAAGGATATTTATCTCTGTGCAAAAGTACCGGGAGACAGTGGTAGAGTGAGAATATTTGAAGTTTTCTTATACGTGCACCTACGACGTAGGCCTTCCTCCCCCCAGATTTTTAAAATTAAAATAGCGTTATATCCTTATCTACTGGCTTGGAACAGCAAGTTGTAGAGAAATATGAATATATGATCCGATTTTTTAACGAAATTAAGAACAGGAAATGCACAAAAAATTTAGAATTCTAAATATGGGCACATCATTCTATGAGGCTGTGTAAAGGTGGGGAAAGGAATGAAGAACAGCTGTTCAACATCCAGCTACCTGTACAGTCTAGGGGTCCACGGAAAGCCTCGCCTCCAGCCAAGACCCTGGAGCTGATTTCCTCCCCCTGTAAAGTCTGCCTGAATTATTCCAGCCACACCCCCGCCTCTTGCCGCCCCTGGAACTGGTCTCAGCCCACAACGTTCTGGCCTGCCTCCGCCCACAGCCTGGTCCCGGCTCATTGCCCTGCCTGCACCCTTGTTCCCGCCCATAGAACTGCCTCCCCGGCCTGCTGTCACTCACAGCCTTGTCCCCGCCCACAGCCTGCCCCTAGAACTTGTTCCCGCACACTGCCCCGCCCCTAGATTTTGTCCCTGTCCCTGATGCTGACCCAGGCCGCTTTCCAGCTTCTCACTCACTCTAGAAACTAGACACCTCCCCCGAGGCTGGGGTGCACGGCCTCGCCCCACCCACCGCCTCAACCCGCAGCCCCCAAAGTTCATCCTCCCCGAACGCCCGCCCGAGACCGGAACCGGAAGCGCGGGCGGCGCTCTGGATGGAGCGGGCGTTCTGTGCAGTGTATTCCGTCTTCTCGTTGCCGACCGATTTCCTGTGGACGTTCGCCCTCAGAGGCGGGGCTCGGTGAGCGGCGGGCGTTCCCGGCTCCAGTTGCGGTCCAGGGAGGGGCCTGGGCCGTGGGCAGCCCTGTCAGGGCTCGGCGTCTCTCCGTCCCCCTGCAGCCCCGTTTCCCCCGGGCTGTTCCCTCAGGGCCCCCGAGGCTGCTGTTCCTCCTGGCTCCGGGCACCGCCGTCCCCTCCTCTGAGTCCCCGTCACCGTCCTCCTTGTGATTTTGTCCCCAGGGGGCTTTAGCCACTTCTGGAGGCGATGTTTGGGTCGTTACAAATGGGGCGCTCCTGGCATCTAGGGGGGGAGGCAGGGATGCTGCTCAGCATCCTCCAGAGCCCAGGACGGCCCGACAGAGAATTATCCAGCCCCAAATGTCAGTTGTGCCAAGGTTGGGAAACCTGCTCCAGGGCCTGAAAAATCTCCCGAGCCCTGAATGAAGTGTGGAAATTGTTGACAAGTCAGCGAGTCACTTACAGGGTCCTTAAATGACAAGCTTGTTTAAAGGGTCCAGAGTCACCAAAAAGTCTCTGTCCAGGCAAGTGAGTTGAGTGACTCAAGTGCACACAGCACGAAGCTGCTTTCTCCCATCTCGGGGAGCAGCAGGTGGCTAGATAGGAATCGGGAAAATCCACCACAGCCAACAGTTACAGTTAAATCAGTAAATACAAAAATAGAAGAGTGAATGGGGTTGTCCTTTCCATCCAACACCCTATAAAAGTCCTCAAAAGCTTGTTTGCGCTTTTTATCCCTCAGACACGAAAAGCATCCGTGGAGCTCAAGTTTGAGGTGAAACCAGGCTCAGGGTCCACCTGTCCTTGCTGATCCATGGATTTCTGTGTGACCAGGTGAGTACCTTGTGGACCTGGTACCAAGAGGTTCCGGCAGCCTCCACTGTGCAGAAGACCTGCTAGTGAGCTTTCCTGGGCTCAGGTTGTCACCACCTGGAGTTACTGAGAGTGAAGGTATCTTGAGAAAAATTATTGATATTTGATGGATGGAAAGATGGTAAGCTGTGTGTGGTTCTGTGTGGTAAATATTTCAGTAAGTACAGTTATATGCAAATAAAAACACATGAAACAAACCTCAATAACTGCAAATGTGTATTATAGTAGAAAATATAGATTTACTTGCATTGCATAATACTCAAAAGTCAGGATTTATATATAATATAAATACAGAAATGTTTTCCGTGTGTATGTAGTATTAGAAGACATCCCATGAAATATTAGCAGGGATACTCAGCAACATTCCTTAGACCCATTCAATTTGATTTCTAAAGTCCTATAAATCCTCCACATAAATTTGAAATAAAGGAACATTCAGGGAAAAAGATGATTGGAACTTCTTTGTATTAATAACAAATTTAAAATTGAATTTGCCAGTAGCCAGATTTATTTTGAGCATTTTTTCTTTATGACATTTCAAATCATTTGGAGGAGTACTAAGCAACACTGTAGATTGAAGGGAAGGGTGCTAGTCTCCAAAAGACTGTCCTCTCCACCTTGCCTTCTAAAGGGAATTAACTTTGTTTCTTGAAACTTTTCTGAAATAACGGTCTGGTGATTCACGTTGCAGAGAATCTTGTTAAGTAATTTTGTATTTAGTTGTTGGCCTCTACTAATTGTGTGTGTATGTGTGTGTGCCTTTTTCATTCTAGCTTTCCTGTGATGTTCTTGAGGGGAATGTGTGCTTGTCATGCAATAGATAGTCTCTGAGGGTATAATTAATGGTGACCAACCATCCTCGTTTATTTAGGACAGTGGGGTTTTCCAGGACACAGGACGTTTAGTGTTCAAACCAGGGCAGTCCTAGACAAACCGGGATGGTTCCTCATCTCATGAGCCAGGCCCTGGGACACATGCATGGGGACCTGGAGAACCAGAGAGACCTTGTACCACCTCCATGGAATTTATATTGTATTTGGGTATTTGGATTTTAGACAGTTAATGATGAGAGTGATGTGAGAGTTTGGCACAAGGGGACTCAACCTGAGGGGGCAGGGAAGCCCTCTTGAGAAGGACTGATATTTAGCTTGAGAGCTAGATTTGGGACTGGATTTAGCTAGTTGGAGGGTTAGACTGGAGTGAGGGTGTGGGAGTGTGTTCACGAAAGTGTTTCAGGCAGAGGGACCCGCGTGAGGACACCCCTGAAGCAGAGAGCCTGGTGTGTCCATGAACTGAGAAGAGGGATGGCTGAGCCAAGTCAACACAGGGGGAGAGGTGTGAGCCAGACCAGCGAGGGGGACAGGCTGGACCAGGTCAGGAGTGACTTGGGACTCTGTTCTAAGACCAGTGGGAAGACTCTGGAGAGATGCGAGTAGAAGGATTATGTAATTAGTGTTTGGTCTAAACACGGGGGTTAAAATGGACTTCATGGTTAAGAATGAAGACTTAAGAGGCAAGATGGGATGTGCTGGGAATAAGATTAGGAATAAGATGATTGTTCCCTACACCTGGCTGATGGCTGTGGAGCAAGAAATAAGTAGAAAGAAAAGACCTTGGAGTGTAGAACCGAGAGAATGTAATGGTACTTTCTTGCCTGCATGTGTCAGATGGCACAGGGCACTGACTGTGCTCCTCGCTGCTGTCTGTGCAGACCTGCAGGTGCCCCCTCGCACAGGTCTGTGTGTTCACCCCTCTTTGCCACTCACGTGCCCCCCTCCACATCGTAAATGAAGTCAGGCCTTACTTGTGAGGGGGTTGTCTCACACGGGAGACACCTAGGAGAGCCCCTGCAAGCATCAGAGCAGCCCCTTCAGCATCTCCCTCAGCCTCCTCCCTTCCCCTCTCTCGCCTTCCACACCCAGAAGGACCCCTGCTCAGTATTCCACAACCCCATCTTCTTACTCCCCCAGGCTTGAGAAGGGTGGGGCAGCCACTGGGGTGGACATCATCTGCACCTTCCACTCTGACCCACACAGGTCCAGGGCTGGACAGAGAGTGACTCTACTGGGAGTTGAGCCATGAGACCCAGGGCGTCTCCCACCTGGGCTCCTTCACCCTGGACGGGGACAGCCTCTACATCAGTGGTGAAGGGCTGTGCTACAGCCATGCTGTCTCTCCCAGTCGGAGTTCTGTCTTACTTCCTTTGCTCTAAAGTGAGCTATGATCCATCTCTCTATCCACCCGGTCTGGGTTCAGACTTCTCATCACTGTGTGATCACTGGGTCCAGCCACCTTCCATCTCGTTGCCTCCCCCCTGAACAACTCTCCCCTCTTCCCCTCTGCTTTCCCCTCTGCTTTTCCCACAAAGGTCCCTACATCCTCCCTCTCCTTAATCCTCTATGTTCACCCCAACTCTTGCTCAGCTCGTCTTGCCTTCTCTCCACAGGTTACACCTATGGAGCCGTGGCCCCGACAACCAACAGTGAGTATTCCTGGCCCTGATCTCCTAGGTCCCGTCCGCATTTGGGGATGGGGAGCACATGTTCTCCTACACCTGCTGTCCTTGGTGAGGGAAGGACCTGGAAGGGCCCTAATTCATCCCTTCTCTCCCTCCCGCGTTCTGGTGGAGAGTCCCAGCCCAGGGTGAGAAAGCCTTAGGCAGAGACATGTTCTCCACACATTCTGACCCCACGTGGTTTACACTTTAATTCTGCTAAAGCGCCGCCCTTGGTCCTCCTTTTCCAGGTATCCCATCCGTCTGTCCAGTTTTCTGCCCATCCATCTGTCTCTCCTCCGAGTTCAGTCTCTCTTGTTCACCTATCTCTCTCTCTTGGGCTCCTCTCATCCACAGGCTTTCTCATCTCTCTACTCACACAGTCACCCGTCCCCTCACTCTCATTTATGCTTCATCTGTGAATGGTGGTCCTGGGACAGCCACTGCTGGAGCCCGGGTGAACTTGGGGACTCCTCCCACTCTATCCCTCCCTGAAGAGAACCCTCGCCACAGCTCCTGAGCCAGCCACCACGTCCCTGCATACTTGAACATCACCTGTGCTACCAGAAGCCACCACAGGTATCGGGGGCCACTTTTCTTTTCCAAGAGAAGTTCTCCGGCCCCAATCCTCCACCAGCCAGTTGTGATCCAGGAGCTGGGAAGCCAGGGTGTGAAACTCTGGTTTTAGGGCAATCATGCTGATCCCAAAGATTATACCAGCAATTCAGTCTAAGGCCAGCCCTCAGAGAGCCCCTAGTCTTGTTAAATTAACACACCATTATAATACAATGTGGGATGTTTCAGGGAGAGGCACCTGGCATAATTTGGAGGGGAAGAGCTTGCTAGAGAAAGTTTCACCAGAATGGAGTCTTTAAGAATGAATAGGAGGGCCGGCCCTGTGGCTTGGTGGTTAAGTGCGCGCGCTGCAATGCTGGCGGCCCGGGTTCGGATCCCGGGTGCGCATCGAGGCACCACTTCTCCGTCCATCCTGAGGCCGAGTCCCACATACAGCAACTAGAAGGATGTGCAGCTGTGACATGCAACTATCTGCTGGGGCTTTGGGGGGAAAAAAATAAAATAAATAAAATCTTTAAAAAAAAAAAAAAAGAATGAATAGGAGGGACCCTGGCAAATAGAGGATGAAGGGTTGTCCTGGCAGAGTGAATTCCATGAGCAGAGGCTCCAGCCAGAAACAACATGCTGTAAGGGGAGAATTGAAACGAATTTGGTTTGCATGAAGCATGAAGTTTAAACCGCAGTAGATGGAGAAAATGAGACTGAAAGGTCAGCAGGAGCCAGATTGAGTAGAGCCTTGAGTGCCAGGTCAAGAAGGTTGAACTAAACACTGAAGGCCATAGGGAGCCATGGGTGGTACTAGAGCAGTGGTGGCCCTAGTGAGGTATTCATTTCAGAAAGATTCTTCTAGTGGTCCATGTAGAACATCCTTTAGACAGAGCATCCAGTGAGCCTGCTGGGGTGTTGGTCTGGGTGAAAGAAGTTAAGACCTGAGCTGGGACAGGGATGGAGTATATGTGAGGACCAGTGTGCAAGGTGAATGGGTGTTACTGGGAAGGAAGAGGAGCTGAGCAGATATGCTGGTTCTGACTTGCATGACGACACGGGTGGGTGGTGGTGCCACTGTGAGAGAAGACGACAGATGATAATGAGTGCAGGACTCTGGTCTGGTCTCAGGCCAGCTCTCAGAGATGGCCATCGCTCTCCCTCTTTTCTTGCAGCTTTGGGGCACAACCTGAAGACCCTCACAGTCACCTTCCCCATCTCCACCCTCTGGTATTCATCAGACAGGAGCAATGGCTCAGCCACGTTCAACTCCATTGAGAGGGTCCTGCAGAGCCTGGTGAGACCCTGTCCCAGCAGCTCCTGGTGGGTTAAATCCCACCGAGCCCCTCCCCTAACCCCTGTCCCTCCTGCTCATCCTCCTCCTCCTTCCTCCCCAGCTGGATCCTTGTTCAAGAGGAGCAGCCTGGGTCCCTTCTACTCGAGTTGCAGACTGGTCTCCCTCAGGTGAGACCCTCCCCTCAGCATTTGCCCCTAATGACCACTTTTGTGACCACCCCTCTCTGTCTCCCCACTGTCCTCCCATTTCCTCCTTCCACTTCTGGCACCCACCCCCAGAGGTTTCAGGACCTCTCTCTAGAGTCCCCACATCCCTCTCTCCCCAGGCCTGAGAAGGATGGGGCAGCCACCAGTGTGACGCCGTCTGCACCCACCACCCTGATCCCGTGGGCCACCGTCCCTCTGTGCTGGGAGCGGAGAGTCTCCACCTGTCTGTTCTTCCTCTCGGTGGCTCCAGGCTCTGCAGCCCAGAGTTTATCCATCCAGAGAGAGCACCAGCTACATTTCCACATCATCGTCGGGAACCTCAGCAACCTGGAGCCCACATCCTCGGAGTACACCGCCCTGCTGAGAGACACCCAGGACCAGGTGGGGTCTCCCCTCTCCCGTCTCCCCTTGCCCTGAGGGCAGCGTCATTCCTCTGCCTGACTTACATTTGTTACGTGATTGTTTCACCCCTTCACTTTCCCTGCATGTGTGGCTTCTCTCAGTGTCCAGAGGTGATGTCCTAGCTGCCTTGCCCATTTCCCACTTGGGTAAACTGAAGCTCAGAAAGGGGAGTATTGTGCCTAGGGTCACACAGTCAGTTAGGGGCAGAGCCAGGATTTGAAGTCAGGTCTCCCTTGCCCAAGGTCTGTGATCTTTCACTGGCTCCAGTGGCGCCCTGCATCCCCAGGAGAACTCCATCTCACCCACTCTCCCTCGCGTTTGTTCTAGGTCACCAAGCTCTACAAGGGCAGCCAGATGTGAGACATATTCCACTCCTGCCTGGTCACCAACTTGATGTAGGTTGAGGAGATTGGAAGCATTGGCTGAGCTGGTGGCTAATGACTCTGAGCTCAAGTGACACATCCTTGATCTGGATGTCACTGACATGGTGCCCATTCTGCCCCACATCCTTGTCAGCTAATCCTACCATCTCCTTCCATAAGTTTTTGGGGAATGAGAAAAGCATTAACATTTGGGGCCACCAACCTCCAGCATCCTCCTCCTCTTCCTCTTCTGGAGACTTTCAACAAATATCAGCAGTCTAACAGTGTTCTCCAGTAGTGGAGCCACTAAGCACATGGGGCAATTTAAATTTTTTATACACCTATTTCGATAGGGATCACATACTGTGTGGGGGGAGAAGTGTACTTTTTAGGTTTTTCTATATACAATATCTTCTCCTCTGCAAAACAAATAGTTTTACCTCTTCCCTTCCAATCTGGGTTTCTTTTATTCCTTTTCCTTGCCTAATTGCCCTGATTAGAACCTCTAGTACCTGTGATTAACATATGAGATAAGGGAAGACATCATTGTCTTGTCCCTGGTCTTAGGGGGAAATTTTCAGTCTTTCACCATTGAATATGGTGTTAGCCGTGGGTTTTTCATCGATGCTGTTTATAGGTTGAGAAAGTTTTCTTCTATTCCTAATTTGTTGAGTGTTTACTTTTTTTGACATGAAGGGCGTTGTATTTTGTGAAATTCTTTTCTGTATATGTGGTCGAGATTGCGTGGTATTGGCCCTTATTCTATTAATATGGTGTATTACATAATCAAGTTTTCAGATATTAAGCCAACCCTTCAACTAGAGGTGAGAGATTAAGATGTTCTCAAGTCTTTCCCTGGCATGCCACAGCCCTGAGCCCTTGTGGCCTTCTAGATGCCCGCAAATACACTGCAGCTTTTCAAAGGCCCCTGTGGACATCTCATTCTCCCAATTTTTCTTCTAAGATTTGGCTCACCTCTTGCCTGCCTCAGCTGATATCACTCCCTCAGGCAACTACAATAGAAAACAATTAGCCCTGATTGTTTTTAGCAAGTGCCCTGGGTTTGGACTTTCCTCCCTGGGCAAGCTCTGAGTCAAGTAACTACAAGCCCTGAACATGGGGCTTTTTCAGGGAGCTGCCAGGCAGGTCAGCTAGTGACAGTTCGGTGGGGATGGGTCTTTTGAGAGCTCCAAACCCATTATGGCTGCTGGGCTGCTGGATGTCTCAGCCACTATAGTTCTGAGAATGACAGTTTTCAAAGTTATGGAGGATATTGTGAGAGCAGGATGGGATAGTGCAAGTTATAGTGCCACAAAGTTGGCTCCCTTTATCAAGATTCCACCATGTTTCTTCACTAAACCCTCCTCAGATTCTTACAAGCCGTCGATTAATTTCTAGACTTCTGAAAAGTTGATTTTGACCATTTTTACCAGTGTTCTCATTGTTTTTATGCATTTGCAGAAGTCCTTACTCCAAAGTTTCCAAAATGTTCTCCCGGTGGTTATTTATTTATAAATTAATTACTTAAAATGAAATTATGTGAGAAATTCAGTTCCTCACTCACACACACTAGCCACATTTTAAGTGCTTGATAACAACATGGGGCTAATAATGAGTGTATTTGGTAGTGCAGACAAATGTTTACATTATTGCAGAAAGTTCTCTTGGACAGGACCCTGAAGCAGGGAATCTAGAATCAGGGTAGAATTCCAGACACCCTTGTTCATCCCTTGTGCCCTTCCAGGTCTGTCCCCCACAGTAACCACACTGGAGTGGACTCCCTGTGTACCTTGCCACCTTGGCACAGAGACTGGACAGAGTTGCCATCTATGAGGAATTCCTGTGGCTGACCCAGAATGGTACCCAGCTGCAGAACTTGACCCTGGACAGGAAGAGTGTCCTTGGGGATGATACGGCTCCCTGGTCATTGGGAAAGAAAGTGAGGCCTTTCCGGGGACTCTGGATGCCTGGGGCTTAGAGAGCATTGAACTTTCTCAGGCTGGCAGGAGGTGGCGTAGTCCCCCAGTCTTTCCCCACCATTGAGAGAGAGAAAAGGAAACCAGAGTAATATAGGAGGCCCTCACCTTCTCCTAGACAACTCTGTGACCTAAAGGTAGTCACCTCCCTTCTCTGGACTTTTGTTTCCTTATCTCTGCACTGACAGCAACTGGGCCAGATGGTCAGTGAGGGCCTCCAGCTGTGTGTGAAGCAGACTCACAGGTTTGGGGGTGGATGTAGTTTCTGATCCACAAGCTATAGTTTGCCAAGTCCCACTCTAGATGATCACCAATGCGCTAGAACTTTCTGCAGTGGTGGAATGTTCTATATCTGTGCTGTCCAGTGCACAGCCGCATGTGGCTGTTGAGTACTCGAAGGATGGTATTGTGACTGGTCTTTATTGTTACTGATTTTTAATGTTACTGAGGTACTAGAATTTCTATTTTATTTACCTAAAATTAATTTTAATTCAAAAGATACTTCTAGCTGCTCCATATCAGACAGCACACCTCTAAGAGGTTGTCTGGGTAGAGGTACAAGTAGAGGGACCTGCACCCCTCCCCCCATGCCCACTGGGTGCTGTGTGTCCTACCCTCCTGGAGTTTATCTTGTAGCTGGGAATAACAAGAATAGAGAATTGAAACATCAATTATTTGATGTGAACAAACTCATACTTGGAGGTGGTAATCAGAGAAGACTTCCCTGCAGGATATTACATTGTAGGTTAAGCCTAGAAAATGAATATTAAGCAAATAGATAAAGGAGAAGGGGCTGATGTGTTTCTAGGCACGGAAGAACACTTTTGAGTTGGATTTTACAAATTTAGAGAGATCCCATAGGCTTGCCAACTGTGATGACCCATTCTGCCCCCGGCTGTCATAAGAAAGTCCAGCCCAAATTCAGTCCTCTGTGCCCAGAGGTATGAATTTGGTTTAATTTATTACACTTTTGTTCTGTGATAATGGTCTTGGATTTTGTAGCAAAGTGTGCTCACTTTTTAGGGATGGAAACTAAAATGGGGTGAAACATGATGATGTCTACTTGACTTTAATATTTCATTGAAAACATGGGATGAATCAAGGGTGGCAAGTGTTAATAATTTATACATTGATGCAATATTGTTTTAATTAGATGGAATATACATGGTTAAATCTAGATGATGGATGTTTATGAGACTGTTCCCTTTATTTTTCTGTGTCTAAAAAGTTTTATTAAAAAGAGTGAAACACACTCACATGCATTCTCCATTTCATTCACTTCCAGAGTATTCTCCCAACAGAGATGATGCCTTGACTCAGAAGCCTGGTAAACCTGCAGGAAGCCCCAGCCCATGGTACGGGGCGAGTATCTTGATGCTGTGCCTCATCAAACAGAACCATGTGCACAGGGTCTTGGATGATGAGGAAAGTTGGCCAACACTTGTCAAGGAGGGTTGAGGCACAGTGGGGTCACCAGGAGCCCTGGGGCAATGACAGGACGTGGCTACCCCACCACATGTCTCCCCAGATCTCCCCTTCTGGGCCCTCATCCTCATCTGCTTGGCGGGACTCCTGGTGCTCATCACAGGCCTGATCTGCTGTGTCTTGTTAAGACATGACGTGTTGCTTGTCTTCTTACTATTAGGTTGTAAGAGCTCTTTATATATTATAAATACATGTCTTTTTCTAGGGATATGTTTTGCAGATGTTTTCTCCCAGTCTGTGTGTGGCTTGCCTTCTCCTCTTCCACATGAGTCATTGGGGAAATGTAAGTGACAGTCATCATGAGATTCCACCACACTTAAGAGTGGCTAAAATTAAAAAGACTGACTATAGCAAGTGTTGTTGAAGATGTCAAGTCACTGAAACTCTCATCGAGTGCTGGTGAAAAATAGCTTGGATGCGTCTTTAATAATTACATACGTCTACCCAGCCATTCCTCTCCTAGGAATCCATCTAAGGGAAATAAACACATATGTCTATACACAGACTTGTACACACATGTTGATAACAACCTATTTATAGTAGATAAAAATGGAAAACAACCCAAATGTCCATTTACTGGTGAACGGATACACAAAGTGTGATATATCCCCACAGTGGGATACTATTCAACCATAAAGAGGAATGAATTATTTTTTTTCTTTTTCACTTATTCTATTGAAATTATAAAGGGTTTTAACATGGTGTAATTTCGGGTGTTCATTATTATTTGTGAATTTCTGTATAGACTGCATCGTGCTTACCAGCAGTAGTCTAACTTTTATCCATCACCATGCATATGTGCCCCTTTAACTCTTTCACTCAACACCCAGCCCCCTTCCCCTCTGGTAACCACTAATCTCTTCTCTTTATCCCTGGATATGTTTATCTTCTACATATGAGTGAAATAATGCTATTTGTCTTTGTCTGGCTTATTTCGCTTATCATCATACCCTCAAGGTCCATCCAGGTTGTTGCAAACAGGACGATCTTGTCTTTTTTTCCTGGCTGAGTAGTATTCCATTGTATATAATACATACCACATCTTCTTTATCTGTTCATCTGTAGCAGGGTACTTGGATTGCTTCCATGTCTTGGTTATTGTGAATAATGCCGCAGTGAACACAGGGGTGCATAAATCTCTTTGAATTGTTGATTTCAGTTTCTTTGGATAAATACCCAGTAGTGGGATAGCTGGAAGGTATGGTATTTCTATTTTTAATTTTTTGAGAAATCTCCATACTGTTTTCCCTGGTGGCTGCACCAGTTTGCATTCCCACCAGCAGTGTATGAGGGTGACCTTTTCTCCTTATCCTCTCCAACATTTGTTATTTTTTGTCTTGGGAGTTATAGCCATTCTGACAGGTGTAAGGTGATCTCTCATTGTAGTTTTGATTTGAATATCCCTAATAATTAGTGATGTTATACATCTTTTCATGTGCCTGTTGGGCTTCTGTATATCTTCTTTGGAAAAATGTCTGTTCATATCCTTTGCCGGTTTTTAGATTGGATTATCTGTTTTTTTGTTGTTGCGTTGTATGAGTTGTTTATATATTTTTGAGATTAACACCTTGTCAGATATATGATTTGCAAATATTTTCTCCCAGTTGGTGGATTGTCTTTTCGTTTTTTTTTTTTTTTGTGAGGAAGATCAGCCCTGAGCTAACATCTGTGCTAATCCTTCTCTTTTTTTCTGAGGAAGACCGGCTCTGAGCTAACATCTATTGCCAATCCTCCTCCTTTTTTTTTTTCCCCAAGTCCCAGTTGATAGTTGTATGTCATAATTGCACATCCTTCTAGTTGCTGTATGGGGGACACGGCCTCAGCATGACCGGACAAGCGGTGCGTCTGTGAGCGTCCGGGTTCCGAGCATAGGCCGCCAGTAGAGGTTCGCGTGCACTTAACCTCTAAGTCACGGGGCCGGCCCTGTCTTTTCATTTTGTTCATCGTTTCCTTTGCCTTGCAGAAGCCTTTTAGTCTCATGTAGTCCCATTTGTATATTTTTTCTTTTCGTTCCCTTGCCTGAGTAGACATGGTATTGGAAAAGATGCTGCTAAGACCGATGTCAAAGACTGCACTGCATATATTTTCTTCTAGGAGTTTTATGGTTTCAAGTGTTAGAGTCAAGTCTTTTATCCATTTCGAGTTAATTTTTGTGTATGGTGGAAGATAATGATCTCCTTTCATTCTTTTGCATGTGGCTGTCCAGTTTTCCCAACAGCATTTATTGAAGAGACTTTCCTTTCTCCATTGTATGATCTTGGCTCCTTTGTCAGAGATTAACTGACCACAGATGTGTGGTTTTCTTTCTGGGCTTTCAGTTCTGTTCCATTGATCTATGAGTCTGCTTTTGTGCCAACACCATGCCATTTTGATTAGTATAGCTGTGTAATATATTTTCAAGTTAAGATTGTGATGCCTCCAGCTTTGTTCTTTCTTCTCAGGATTGCTTTGCCTGTTCACGGTCTTTTGTTATTCCATATACATTTTAGGATTCTGTGTTCTATTTCTATGAAGAATGTCATTGGGATTCTGATTGGGATTGCATTGAATCTGTAGATTACTTTAGGTAATATGGACATTTTAACTGTGTTTATTCTTCCAATCCATGTGCATGGAATATCTTCCCATTACTTCAGGTCATCACTGATTTCTTTCAATAATGTCTTATAGTTTTCATTGTATAGGTCTTTAACCTCTTTGGTTAAATTTATCCCTAGAAACATTTTTCTTTTTGTTGCAATTGTAAATGGGATTGTATTCTTGAGTTCTCTTTCTGTTAGTTCATTATTAGAGTATAGAAATGCAACTGATTTTTGTAAGTTGATTTTGTACACTGCAACTTTGCTGTAGTTGTTGATTATTTCTAATAGTTTTCTGATGGATTCTTTAGGGTTTTCTATATTTACAATCATGTCCTCTGTAAACAGCAAGAGTTTCATTTCTTCCTTTCCAATTTAGATTCCTTTTATTTCTTTTTCCAGCCTAATTGCCCTGGCCAAAACCTTCAGTACTATGTTGAATGGGAGTGGCGAGAGTGGACACCTTTGTCTTCTTCCTGTTCTCAGAGGAATGGCTTTAAGTTTTTCACCATTAAGTATGATGTTGGCTGTGGCTTTGTGATATATGGCCTTTATACTGTTGAGGTACGTTCCTTCTATACCCATTTTATTGAGAGTTTTTATAATAAATGGATGTTGGATCTTCTCAAATCCTTTCTCTGCATCTGTGGAGAGGATCATATGATTTTTATTCCTCATTTTGTTAATGTGGTGTATCACATTGATTGATTTGCAGATGTTGAACCATCCCTGTATCCCTGGTATAAATTCCACTTGATCATGGTATATGATCCTTTTAATATATTGCTGTGTTCGATTTGTTAATATTTAGCTGAGGATTTTTGCATCTGTGTTCATCAGCGATATTGGCCTGTGATATTCCTTCTTTGTGCTATCCTTGCCTGCTTTTGCTCTCATGGTGATGTTGGCCTCATAGAATGAATTAGGAAGTGTTCCATCTTCTTCAACTGTTTGGAATAGTTTGAGAAGCATAGGTATTAAATCTTGTTTGAATATTTGTTAGAATTCTCCATAGAAGCTAACTGGTCCTGGACTTTTGTTATTTGGGAGGTTTTTGATGACCATTTCATTCTCTTTACTTGTGATTGCTCTGTTCATTTTCTCTCTTTCTTCTTGATTCAGTTTTGGGAGGTTGTGTGAATCTAAGAATTTATCTCTTTCTTTTAGGTTATCCAATTTGGTGGTATGTAAGTTGTTCAGTGTATTCTCTTATTGTCCTTTGGTTTTCTGTGGTATCTGTTGTAATTTCTCCTCTTTCATTTCTAATTTTATGTCTTTGAGCCTTCTCTCATTTTTCTTAGTGAGTCTGGCTAAGGGTCTGTCAATTTTGTTTCAGTCTTCTCAAAGAACCAGCTCTTTGTTTCATTGATCCTTTCTACTGTTTTTTTTTAGTCTCTATTTCATTTATTTCTGCTCTAATTTTTATTATTTCCCTCATTCTGCTGACTTTGGGCTTCATTTGTTCTTCATTTTCTGGTTCTATTAGGTGTAGTTTAAGGTTACTTATTTGGTATTTTTCTTGTTTGTTGAGGTGTGCTTTTATTGCTATGATTTTAACTGCTTTTGCTGCATCCCATAAGAGTTGTTTTGTTGTCATTTTCGTTTGTCTTCAGGTATTTTTGATTTCTCCTTTGATTTGCTCATTGTTCCAATGTTTCTTCAGTCGTGTGTTCTTTAGTCTCCACATATTTGTGACTTCCCCATCTTTTTTCTTGTAGTTGATTTCTAGTGTCATAGCATTGTGGTCAGAAAAGAAGCTTGATATGATTTCAATCTTAAATTTATTCAGGCTTGCCTTGTTTCACAACATATGGTCTATCTTTGAGAATGTTCCATGTACACTTAAGAAGAATGTGTATTCTGCTGTTTTGGGAGGGTATGCTTTATGTATATCGATTAAGTTCATCTGATCATATGTTTCATTTAATTCCACTATTGACTTGTTGCCTTTCTCTGCATGATCTATTCATGGATGTAAGTGAGTTGTTCAGGTCACCTGCTATTATTGTGTTGCTGTTAATTTATCCCTTTGTGTCTATTAAGTGTTGCTTTATATTCTTTTGTGCTGCTGTGTTAGGTACATATATTTTTATAAGTGTTATGTTCTCTTGGTGGAAAGTCCCCTTTGTCATTATATACTGCCCCCTTTGTCTCTCATAGTCTTTTTTATCTTGAAGTCTGCTTTGTCTGATATAACTATGGCAACACCTACTTTCTTTTATTTGCCATTTGATTGGAGTATTTACTCCCATCTCTTCATTCTGAGCCTGTTTTCTTTTAGAGCTGAGATGTGTTTCCTGGAGGCAGCATATTGTTGGGTCTTGTTTTCTAATCCACCCCACCACTCTGTGTCTGTTGATTGGAGAATTCAAGCGATTTACATTTAGAGTGATTATTGATACTTGAGGGCTTAATCCCACCTAATCTATATTTTCATTGTTTCTCTTCCTTTGTGTTTCTGACTACCATTTCACTTTGTGGGTTTTCATGGAGGTTGTCTCTTTTTTTATGATCTATGGCTCTGCTCTGATTTTTTGTTTGCTGGTTACTGTGGGGTTTGTATGAAGAACTCATAGATGAGATAGTCCATCTTCTGATAGCCTCTTATCTCCATTAGCCTAAGCAGGTTCCATCGCTTTCCTCTTCTCCTTCTGAGTTATTGTTGTCACAAGTTATTCATTTTTGTGTTGTGAGTTTGTGACTAAGTTGAAGTGTTTATAGTTACTTTTGATGCTTTCCTTCCCTTCTTCTTTTAAGTTATAATTAAGTATTTGCTACCCTGTTGTGAAACAGAGCTTTAGCTCTCTGATTTTGTCTGTCTATTTATCTCTTTGCTCAAAGCTTTGTAGACATATGCCTTCTTTTTATTTCGGGTATGAGGACGTTCTTGATCATTGCTTGTATGGGAGATCTAGTGGCGTTGAACTCCCTCAGCCTTTGTTTATCTGGGAAAACTTTTATTTCTCCATTGTATCATAAGGATCATTTCACCGGATAGAGTATTCTTGGCTGAAAGTTTTTGTCTTTCAGTATTTTTAATATATCATTCCATTCTTTCCTTGCCTGTAAAGTTTCTGCCAAGAAATATGCTGAAAGCCTGATAGGTGTTCCTTTGTAGGTTATTTTCTTCTGTCTTGCTTCCCTTAATATTTTTTCTTTGTCATTGGCTTTTGCCAATTTTACTATTATATGCCTTGGAGAAGGTCTTTTATTGTTGATGTTATTAGTCGTTCTGTTGGCTTCATGTATTTGTAAGTCCGGTTCTTCCTCAGGTTTGGGAAGTTCTCAGCTATTATTTCTTTGTACAAGCTCTCTGCTCCTTTCTGCCTCTCTTCTCCCTCTGGAATACGTATAATTCTTATGTTGCTTTTATAATTGAGTCGTATATTTCTCCAAGAATTCCTTCCTTTTTTAAAAATCAGAGTTCTCTCTCCTCGTCTACTGGAAGAATTTCTATATTTCTATCCTCTAAATCACTAATTCTTTCATCCATAATATCAGCTCTATTTTTTAAGGATTCTAGATTCTTTTTTATCTTTTTAATTATGTTCTTCATATCCAGATTTTCTGCTTGTTTTTTTTTAATAGCTTCAGTCTCTTTGATGAAGTATTCCTTTTCCACATTAATTTTATTCCTGAGTTCATCGAACTGTCTGAACATTCTTGTAACTTGGTGAGTTTCTTTATGACAGTTATTTTGAACTCTGTCATTTAGATTGTAAATTTCTGTGACTTCAAGTTTCGTTTCTGGAGATTTGTCATTTCCTTCTGCCCTGAATTGTTACTGTAGTTTCTTATGGTGTTTGATGAACTAATCTTTTGCCTGTGTATTTGTGGTAGTATCAGTTCGCAGATTCCACCTGCTACCGCTGTGGGGGAAGCATGAGCTGTGTTTCTGATCCCACCCCATATGCTGAAAGTTGCGTGGGTACAGTGGGTGTTTCCACTCGCTGGTAAAGCATTCCCACTGGGCTCAGAGCTGCCGCCACCTGGAGGCACGTGCACAGTTGTGAGACCACAGCACTACTATGGGTATTTGTGCCACCATGGAAAGCATTTGCATGTGCGTGTATATCTGCTGCTGCCTTTACTTATGCTCGTGCCAGCCTCTGTGTTTGGTGGGTAGGGCTTCTTCATGGGTTCTGAGCATTGGCCAATCATTGGGACTGCAGTGGCACGGTGCGCTTTCCAACCATCCAGGAAAGCATTCATGTGCAGGTCCAGGGCTCCTGCCAACCCCTCCCAGAATTGCACCAAGGCGCATTCCTACTTTTGGGGATGCAGCATTACTATTTGTTCTCACACCAACATGGGATGTGCTCGGGTGTGTGCACAGTGCTGCCAAGGAAGGATTGGGGATAGGAATGAGTTCATAGTACATGCAATGAGAAACATAAATGTCAAAATATTTATGCTGAGTGAAAGAAGCCAGTAAAAAATGAGTACATAGTATATGATCCCATTTATAAACATTTTTGTAAAATCTATAGGGACATATACCAGATCACTCGTTGCCTGTGAATGAGAATGTGTTTGCAAATGGCAGGGAAGGAGGAATTAAAATGAGCATGAGGAAATTTGGGGAAGATAGCATTCCTTTTCTTGATTGTGGTGATGATTCAATAAGTTATAATCAAAATTGTATCAAATTGTTCACTTTAAATGTTTGCAGTTTTCTGTATGTCGTTAATACCTCAATTAAGCTAGAACATGTAGGGGAAAGAGAGGGAGAGAGAGCTGAATGAGGGAAAAGGCAAGGAAAAGAAGGACTGAGGGTGAAAATTAAGTGTAAAAAAGGAAGAGGGAGACACAGGAGGCATCGGGTCTCTGTGGCTTTGGCATCTCCTTCCCCTGGAGTCTCCCATACTGGGCAGCTGACTGGACCATTCTGATGCGCTCTCCACACCTCACAAGTCACTGTCTGCCAGCGGAAGAAGGAGGGTGACTATGAGGTCCAGTGATGACGCCTGGGCTATTACCTGCCTCATGGCGACCTACGGAAGCTGTGATGAATAGATATGACTAGATCTGAGGTCCCTTTTTCCCAGCTGGGGTCCAGAGGAGCTTGACTGGAACAGAAAGAAACCACATTGGACGGACACAGGCTCTGAGCCTTTCTAGACTTGGCCCCTGACTGGCTCACAGGGGACTAAGCTGAAAGGTTTCACCTTCCTTAAGTCCTGAAAGTGACTGCAACTTCTGTCCTGTGGTGTCACAGCAGTTCATCCCTCAGGGACACCAGAATTGGTGAAACCAGCACAAATGTTGCCATCATGTAAAATCGAATCCCCACTTCAGTGCAAGGTTTCCCTTCTTAGGAAAATTTAGAACATCCCTCCCCTTGACTCTGTGCAGCCATCACACCCCTCTCGGTTCCTCCATATTCCTCCCCCACTGAAGCACTGGCAGTCTCAGGTTCCGCTTTTCTGCTTCATTCTCTGAAGCTCAGATTCACCAGGACTTCCAGATCAATCTCCCTCGATGGATCCTCTCCCTACTCATGGGTCCTCCATGACGGGAAACAGGCCAAGATGGGAGGAGTGGGTGAGACATGATTCTGCAGTCACCTTGGGCCTTGGGAGCTGAAATGACTAGGTGTCTGGGAAGCCTGAATCCCAGAGTAACACCAAGGCTCTGGGAAGAGAGTATCTGCTCTGGATGTAAAAGTGAATAATACTCGTTGGGAGAATTCTGAGGGAAAAGAAAGTGTCTTTTTCATCTTTCTCTGTACAGAGTCCAACTAGCCTCACAGCAGAGGCTCCCCAACAAGCAGCCCAGAGCATCCCAGGCGTGAGGCAGGCTGCGCTGTCCTGCAGTGGGTCTGTGGGAACAGATTACATTATCTGTACACACTGTGCAGACGACCACAGCTGAAGATACTCAAGGGCTGAGAATTAAAGTCACAGTCATGGCACTCTCTCAGACTTTTTGTGTGTGAGCTTCACATTCTCAATCTGAAGCAGAGATTCTCTGAGAATGCACACTCTGAAGATTCTAATGATTAATAATATTAATATATTATTATTATACATTGCATACATTATACCTTATATACTGTACATTATAATTATAAATTAATGTATAATTATCATTATACATTAATATATTATTATATATTTATTATTATAATATCATTATAATGTTTGACAATAGTTATCATTATTGACTAATTTCTTCTAAGCAACATGACTGGAAAGCTCTGCGTGTATTATCTCAGTTACAGTCACAATTTTAGGGATTTATTCCCATTTTAAGCTAAAGATGTGGAGGCTCAGAAATATTAAATAACTTGACAAAGAAGGAAAAAAATTACTACAAAGCTAAATTAAACACCTATTCAAACTATGTGTCAAAGAAAGAAAGACGTTTTCTGACTTACAAACAGACTCATAGTTGACCTCCCACAGGCCTGCAGTGAAAGAACCGGTAAAGAATGTACATCAGGAAGAAGAAATGTGAACCCAGGAAAACATAACAGGAGTCATGAGGAAAGGAAAAAACGTCTGTCTAATTTAGTATTAGTTTTAAAACAAGACATTAAAAACACATTCGAGCGAAAATTCCAGATGATTACCACATGGAAGAATAGAGGAGAGAAGATTTAGCTAAAAGGTAACTCATTTTTTAGGGAAGATATAAATACTAAGATACTCTATTATTGTTTAACACATTGCTCTCAGAAACTGATAAATCTGTGGGACAAAAGTAAGTAATGATACAGAGGATTTGAAGAGTGCAACATACTCGATCAGACAAATAGACAAATCCCAACACACTGGCTTATTGTGAGACTTGTGATGCTGAAAACAGTCGTTCTCCTGACAGCATGATGCCACAATGGCATATCAATTTTCATGAATCAAATTTCCAACACATATAAATCTAAAAACAGGGACAATCCAGTATTTCATTATATGCAACTGTGATTCAACATGCAACAAATACCAGAAAAATAGAGACCCAGAAGTAGGTATCTTTTTGAGAAGACAGCTATAACAGCTCTTTAGTGAAATGTTATGTTGGAATCTATTGCAATATTACACAAAAAGGACAATCCATTTGGACTACGTATGTTTTCTCTGTGACTGTGAGGGCAAATCTCTAAGGAATCCCTGATTGTGATAACTCTTGGTCTTAAAATACAAATAGATAACACTCAGTAAAGGAAAATGAGAGAACAAAATGAGAAGGAAAGATCTCCTTTCTCTCCTCAACTCAAACCCAATCTCTCACCTCCGAAGGATCACTGTCTGTATATTCTCTGTCATGCAAAGAAATCAAAGAAAAGAAAATTATTGGTATGTATTAAAGTTTCAAGAGCTCAAAGCAAGAAGACATCAGGACCCCTGCAGAGGCATTAATGTAGTGTGAGCTCCATGTCATCTGCGCCGTCTTCTGTTTTCTTCATCTTGTTTGTCGGGATGTCCTTCTTGGCCCCTCACTCACCCTGCCTCGCTAGCGAGTGTGTCTGCATCAGTGCTACCGCCAGTCTGTGTCTTTCCGTCTTCACTTTCCCTTCCTGTTTCCTGATATCTTCCTCAGTCACCAGAAGCCGTTTGCAAAGGAGCTGTGGGATGTACAGACCAGCTCCTGGGATCATCTCTGCCAAATCTGAGACCAGGCAGGGGTGGGCATGGGACTGGAGTTCAGAACACCTGCGAGCTCACCTGGCAGGGATACACCTGTGCTACTAGGTGTAAGGTTGGGCAGGGCTTTGACAAGGTCCAAAGCACTTAACAGTTCTCCTGTACTCTGCAGGCCTGTAGACCTTGCAGTCTCTTCTGCCAGCAGAGTTGTTGGGGCTGCTCCAAGGTTTCCGCCCTTTGCTGACATCTGACCTCATTGCCAGGATAGGATGTGATTTTAGTAACTGGCCTTTTGAATATGTAACTGTACATTCTCAAAGGGATGGAGATGCTCAAACCAGGCTTTGGTTTAGATTGCTTTCCACAATCATTTCACTTCCTCTGTGATGATTGGACCATCATACTTCTTTTCCTCTTACCCTATAAAAATAAATTGTGAAAGTGGATCAGAGTTGCAAATGAAGCCTGCCTTCCCAGGACAATTATGTCAGATGCCTTGTACTTCTACTCTCCCTCTCTCCCTGTAGAGATTAATCTAACCTATGTCCTGGGACATCATCAAAGAGATTTGGGTCAAGAAAAGAAACCACAAGGTCAAAACTCAGGACTACGGCAGGTCATTTCTTCCCCCCATGTTGTTAGACACTCATGTGTATGACTTTATTCTCTTTTTGTCCTTGTCACTCTCAACAACAAAATATTTTGTGCTCCCTGTCAGGGCACATGGTCCCCAGTCTTTTTCTAAATCCCAAATCATACCATTCTTCTATACTATATGACTATTCATTTGATTAACCCATTGACCAGTTGGTGTTCATAGCTCCATTAGAGCTTAAATCAGTAGTGAAATTATCATCCACCCCACTCCTAGTGACTCTTATTTGAAAACTGTGAACATTAAATCTCAGTGCAGAGAATGTATGTCTGAAAAAACTCAACTTACAAATGGAGATTGTACTGTAAGTGGGAAGTACACACTGGATTTATGAAACTCAGGAAAAAAATGTAAACTCTCATTATTAAGTTTTGTATAGACTGCACCCACATTGATAATATCTTGGTTATAGTGGGTTAAAATATACTATTAAAATTAGTTTCACTTGTTTGTTTTCATTTTTTAAAATGTGGCTATTAAAAAATATTTAAATTCCATAATATAGAGTGCTTAATGTTACTATTGGACAGTGCTGGTGAAGCCATCAGTGAAAAGAAAGCCCAGAGAAAGTGATTAGGGAAAATTTTTCCCTAGAAAAGGAGTCTACACTGGCCCACACTGCCAGATGCAGCAAGAAGTCTCATACACACACACGCACACACACACACTGACAGAATGAAACAAACTTCTTCCTAGAGTCCCACCACTTCTCACATGGTTTGAGGTTGCACTCTTACTTAGTCCTAAGTGGACTAATCTCAAGAAAGAAGACAGAAGTCTAGGTAAATTACCAGTTAGGAAGATCTAAAACCAGAGACTAAAGCTCAAGATAAGTGGTGAATTTCCTGTCCTGGCTTCTGTTATTAATTCAATATGTAAGGGAGACTTTTCCAAGGAGGGTTGTTTTAAAACTCACTTTTTCTTTACTATGTAAAAATAGACAGGCTATGTAAAGAATAATTACTCTAGCCAATCAATGAAAAGGAGATGATAGATCACGAATACCCTTATTATAAGTCACTACTGGATTAGAGAGTCAGGGAACAGCTGACATTGGGTTGATTTGGCCTTAATTAGGCTGATTCTGATTTCATGACCGTCATATTGATTGTATTATGCTAGAAGCTATGAAACTTCCCAGCCCCTCTACTATTTAACCACCAAGGCCCACCAACCAGACCAGTCCTTGCTGACACATTCCCTGCCTCCATCCCTTCTGACAACACCTGGAGGATTTTTCCCAAATCCCACTCTGTCCCTGCGCTCTTCTACCTGCCCCAGGGCAAGGGAATCATTTTCTCCAAGGCTCAGGCTCTGCGTGTGCCCATCTCTGGAGCTGGCACTTCTCCCTCTAGTGAAGACAAGGATCAGAGCGCAGACCCTGTGAGCTGCAGCAATTGGACAAAGACTGGGGTTTGCTGGCAGAAAAGAACCTTTAGTGGGCACGGTTACCAGAGTCCAAGAAACCCCAGTCATTCCTCCAGGGACTGTGATGCAGGACAGAGCAGGAATGTCTGTGTGTGGTTCGGCTTGGGAATGTCTGTAGGGTGACATAGGTGACATTGGTAATGCATTCGCCATTGTTGTTCACTCATTTATTCATCGTATGTCGTGGAGTGCTTTCTACATACATCCAGGCAACAGTCTCACCCTCTGGGACTCACAGGCAGTGTCAGAAGAATTTCTAAATTTTATTTCTAATATATAGGTACAGCACTGGTAATACACTAGGTGTTCCAAGCATTTTTCAAACATTAACTCCTTTAATACTCTCCATAAACCTACAAAATATGTATGCTGATCATTATTGCCAACTGACAGATGAAGAAACTGAGGCACCAATCAGGTAAATAACTCAGTCAATACAAATATCTAATAAGGGATTGAGCTGGAATTTGGACGTGAGGAGTTAGCTCCATAGTCTGTGCTCTTAACCATGACATTTACTCTCTAAAGACTTCACATCATGAAAAAATTTGATCAGTTATTCATTTTCTTGGTGCACTGAGTAGCCACACTATTTTATCTGTGTCTGAAAAATAGAATACGTGCATAGAAACTACTGCACATACACACTCAAATTACATCTACCATTATCCCCAGTCCCTGAAAATTCATAAAGAGAACATTTCAGAATGTTTCTTGACCAGGTTGGGAGGACTCTGAGGAAATGTCAGTGTTACTGTAAGAAGCTGAGGCCAGGCTGGGAGTGGGTCTCAGGGGAAAGGTGTCCTCAGGAGTCATGATTGAAGGACAACATTGATGGGAGGGTCTCAGCAGTGACTGAATTCAGGATCTGGTGGTGTTTAACCTGGTGCTTATCTTCTGGCTGTGGGTTTATGGTGATGCAGCACAGGGAGAGGGGATTGTTCACTGTGTTCTTGGGGAAAACAGACCCATGAAAGAGAGGGAATGATGATTTCCTTAAACAATGGACTCGTGGTGAGAAAAATTTGGCCTGGAAGAGACAGTCGTGTGCCTGCTATAACCAGAAGGTGTTGCCTCTGCTTCAGCCAAAGCAGACAGCCCTTCCTCATGCACTCATTTTATCTCAATGGGAGGAAGGAGGAAGAAATCATGTTATGCTCTTCTGGATGTGAGATCTGTGATGGTAGAGACTGTGGTAGGAGGTTTAGAAAGGCCTCTCTGAGGCATTTCAGACCATTGCTGTGACCAGAATGACAAGTGTAAGCACCCCTGCATCTGTCTGGGAACAGTTAGTGGGTCAAGGAGAAGGCTCCCTGGTGCAGAGACTCACAGGAAGAAGCGAGTTTGGCTAGGGAAGGTTAGAAATGTGGCCAGTGTGGCTGGAGGGAGCCTGAGAAGAGAGAGGAGTGGAGAGAGGAGGGTGATCAGGCTGGATCCTGGGACATGGTAGACTGTTACTTTCTGTTCCTCTGTGACAACATTACTCCAAATCCTGCCACCTATAAAGTACAAATATTTAACATCTCACAATTTCTGTTAGCCAAGCATCAGGCATGGCTTAGCTGGGTGCCTCTGCCTCAAAGTCTCTGTGAAGAAGGGGCTGTGGTCTCAACAGGGCTCAAATAGGGGAGGATTCCCACCCAAGTTCACTCCCATGGGTTTTGTCAGGTTTCATTTGGACTGAGAGTCTGAGCTCTGTTGGCTGGACACTCCCTCAGTTCTCTCCTATGGAACCTCTACATAGTGCAACTGAAAACATCAGCACTTGCTCTCCCAGTTCTGGTGATTTGATAGAGAGTGAGAGCGAGAGTAAGAGCGAGCAAGAGAGAGAGAGAGAGATGGAAACAGAAGGAGGGAGGTAAGTAGGGAACCCAAGTAAGCCAGTAAGTGGGAAGTGACAGACGTTTTGTAATTAAAACTTGGAAGTGACATCCCATCACCTTGGCTGTGTTCTGTTGTTCAGAAGCCAGATACTGACCACTTAGTGGTGACACAAGGATGTGCACTCCAGGAGGCAGGGAACATTGGGAACATTGTGGAGGCTCCCACCACATAGGCCAAGATGAGCCTCTAGGGACTGATTCTGAGTAAAACAGGGGACCCTGGAACGGTTAATGCCAGTTGATCACAATGTCTGAATTTCCTCTAATTTCAACCCCTTCAAGATGCAGACCTGAAAATGAGGCTCAGAGCGGCAGTGACTCACCAAAGATGACACATCTGGGACTTAGAGAAGTTCTGACTGGTATTCTATGTGATGTCCTACTCCTTGTACTTCCTCCATCTCTAAGTGTGTGCATTAGACACATGTGACACCAGCCCACAGGTGTTGTACGTATTATTACATATACACCTGATGAGGTCCCTAGGAAGCTGTTTTTAGCCCAATCCTCATTGTGCAGCTTGGGAGACTGGGGAGATCTTGAGAGGCACAGCAGCTTTTCCAGGACACAGAACTGGTAGGAAAAAAGAGGTCTGATCTCAGCTCTGTCTCCTCAAAGCTGGGGCCTGGATAAACTCCCAAGGAGCTGTGGGGAGGGTGGTGATGGGTATTTGTGTACAGTGATGGAGATGACATGGACAAGGAGGGAGACCAGCCAACAGCTTAGCGGGGGCTTTGAGTGGGTCTGATTGAAGGATGGGGCCAAGTAATAGAACCTTGAAGAAGTGACCTCACTTCCTTGGTGACAGCACCCAACAGAACTTAGAACTCTGGTTACCAGGCACCCACATTGTAATCACAGCTTCCTGTCCAGTTCATTTGAGTGGAGACACTCGACACAGCAGGATGTTCTCGTGTTGTCCCGTGACTTTCCGAGGCTCTGTTCCCCGGAAAGCCAAGGAAGAGAGCGTGTTAAGTCGCTTTAGACATTGGCTCAGCCCTCACTGCGAATGTTTGTGGCCTTTTGGCAGGAGGAACCATGAGGTAACACTGTAGGCCAGGGCAGACCACTCTAGGTCAGGCCAGAAATGTGATCCCAAAAGGACAGCCCCACACCCCTTGACACTCATTGTGTGTGTGGGGGGGAGGTGGAGTTAGGGAAGCTGAGGATGAGGAGGACCCAGCCTGGGCAGGAGCAGGAAGCTAGATGGTGGGAGTCGGGCAGTGTGTCTTGTTCATACTCAAGATCTTGGCTGCAGGAGAGGAAGGTGAGTGCTGGGGACCAAGCTCCTCTATCCGCATGTGAATGCTAGGCCCTCAAGGTGTCCTCGCATTCCTTCCTTGGTGGAATCTATGCAGATTCCCCTCTGTGCCTGATTTGTGGTGGAGTTTCCCACTGTGGCAAAGTCCAGGCAGGCTCCTGATCCCTCCTTGCCTGACTGCAGGGCACTGTCACTGCAGAGCTGCACCCAGGAGATGGTCGAGGAGCTGGTGGATGCTTTCCAGTTTGCCATCTCCCTGGAGTGGACACAGGTGCACCAGTACATCAATGACCAGGGCTGCTCTGAGGTTAATGTGGGTGCAGAGGTGTCTTCACACCCAGGACCCTGAGAAGATCAAGGCAGTACTAGAATCCAGACTCAAATATGAGATTCCCCTGGGAACCACTGTCCCAGAATTTTCTCGCTACAGTGCCCCACAGTCCCACTCCCAAAGGAATCTGGACCTCCACTCCTCCCCAGAAGCTACACAGGATGGAAGCTTCCTGTGCTTCCATTCCTCCTGGTGGTTCACCATGATGTCACTGACTGTATGTTCCTCCTCCTCTCCCCCAGTGTGAGGATGAGTCCACTGTGAATTTAAATGAGGCCTGCAGGATGCGTGGCCTCCAGGCAGGCATGATGGAGAAGCTGACAGAGTCCATTACACCAGCTTTCCTGAGTAGGAACATCTCCAGCTTCACCACCTTCATGGTCAACTACTCGGCCTCAGACACATGCCACCGGGTCCTGGACCAGCTGTTTACTAGGTGAGTAGCCACTCACCCCTCAGCACAGTGGTGACTCTGCCCACTGCCAGCTGTGTACCTTGGGCAAATACCCACATCTCTCTGAGACTCAGTTTGCTCTTCTTAAAAGTTGGGGTGGAGAGGATAAATTTCATGGTGATCTTGTAGGGACTAATGGGATCAGCCATGGCAGGTGCTTGTCTGGTGCTTGGATCTGCAGAGAGGGCTGTGGATATGCTGTGGTTGGCCCCCGGCAGCCCTGAGCTGGGTCGGTCCCTCAGACCTGCCCAGGGGCAGTCCATCCCTCGGTGCCTCTCCCGGAGCATCCAAGGGCAGGCTCGGCACCAGCCCCACCCCACTCACCACTGTCACGACCATCGTCCTCCCTCGGGAGGCCTGGGCAGGATAGGGACCCAGGTGTGGGAGGCCGCTAGATCTCAGGTCTGGCACACCGATTGCCAGGCTGATTCTCCTCTGACAGGGGCCCAGCACACGCCCCAGGAGACTTGGCAGCCATCCCAAGGGCTATGTCCTCCGGAACTCGTCCCATTGGAAGGGGCCAGGCGCAGGTGCCAGGTTCGGCTGCTTGGCCAGCCTCCTTTGGGTAAAGCAGGCAAGCTGAGCCAGGCTTGCAGTGCCCTGGGCGTGACACCTGCGACCTCAGGCAGAGGGCCTCCTGCGTGCCCTCCATGGCGGATTTATCCCCGGAGCCGTGGCCTGGGCACCAGCAAGGCCAGGTCTTCCCGACTCCAGGGAGGAGGCTGGGACCTGTCGCCGGAAGGGCTTGCCCAGTTTGGTCCTGGCTCCCTAGCCCTGTGGTGCCATCTGCCTGTCTCGGCCCTTCTGACTCCACAGAGCCTTTCCTACACCTGACCTGGCTGCAGACGCAAAGTGCAGGCATGGGGTGAGGCCATGGCTTTGTCTTTCCAGGAAGAAATGATACCCTGGACGAAGCAGCTGGCCCAGGCAGAGCCTTGAGCTTGAAGCCCAGTACGCCTGTGGCCATCAGGGCCAGAGCAATGCTTCCAAGGAAGGGAAGCGGCCTTCATCTGAGTGGGAGTGGGGGAGGGGATGGAGACAACAGCTGAAGCCAGGTCCAGAATGGCGGCGATGGAACAGCTGCAGCAGGGTGGCACCAGAGGTCCGCCCCCGCCGGTCCGAGCCTGGAGGGAGGGCGGGGCCTTCATTGAGGACCCCTGCAGCCAGCCCTAGGCCCCGGCGGTCGTGCATGCACCCTTGACCTGTGTGGGGATGTTGGGGGTTGAACCCAAGCCCGCAGGTCTCCCAGAGCGGCCAGAGAAAGAAGGGCCCATGGGGGAGGTAGGCGAGGTGGGCAGGGCGTGCCACCTTCCTCTCCTCAGGTCCCCGAGGGAGAGAGAGAGAGAGAGAGGGAGATAGAGAGAGATCCATGACCTCTGAGTCGCTGCCTCCACCGCTGGCTGGTGCCAACTCACACGCCATCCCACTTGCACCCACCACCCCCACGCCTGCCCCGGGGCCAGCCCCACCAGAGAGAGGCCGGTTACTGGTCACCTCCATGCCTTCCCTTCCAGACCTGACCCCATTGCAGGGGAAACTCTTCAGACATGCCTTTACATGTCCCTCTGCATGACAATCGTCTCCCTCCCTTCTCCCTTCCCACAGGCCCACCCACGACATCCATCTTTGTCATTAGCTCAGGAGAGGATTCAAGATGAGAGTCTCTGCCATTGTGTGGACAGACTCAGTTTCCCGGGTTTCTCCCATGGACACTTGTTCTTCAGCTGGGTCTGATTTGCACCATTGAAACTGTCTTGTTAATGATTTGGCCAGCCATGAGAACCTGAAGGGAAATGGCAGAGGGGCATTCTCTCTCTGCCCCCAACAACCCCTATCTGGGTCGGTCCCTCAGACCTGGCCAGGGGCAGCCCATAACCTGGCGCCCTCTCCTGGGTCATCTAAGTGCAGGCTCAGCGCCCGCCCCAGCACTCTCGCCACTGCCAAGACCATCGTCCTCCCTTGGGATTCCTGGGGAGGACAGGGACCTCGGTGTGGGAGGCTGCCTGATCTCTGGTCTCTCACACCACTTGCTGGGCTGCTTCCTCCTCTGACGGGGCCCAGCACACGCCCCAGGATACTTGGCAGATGTCCCCAGGGCTATGTCGTCCGTAACTTGTCCCCTCAGAAGGGGCCTGGCCCAGGTGCCAGGTTCGGATTTTTGGCCAGACTTCTTTTGATAAAGCTGGCAAGCAGAGCCAGGCTTGCAGTTGCCCTGGGCGTGACACATGCGACCTCAGGCAGAGGGCCTCACGAGTGCCCTCCATCGCTGATTTCTCCCCAGAACCATGGCCTGGGCCCTAGGAAGGCCAGGCTTTCCCGACGCCAGAGAGGAGGCTGGGAACTGACCCCGGAAGGGCTTGCCCAGTTTGGCATAGACTCCCAAATGCCTACGGGCTGCTGGCGCTGCACTTCCTGCTTTGCCATATGCCTGTCTTGGCCCTTTTGTCTCCACAGAGCCTTTCCTCAACCTGGCTGCAGTTGCCAAGTCTAGGCGTGGGGTGAGGCCATGGCTTTGTCTTTCCAGAAAGAAATGAGCCCCAGGACAAAACAACTGGCCTAGGAAGTACCTTGAGCTCAAACCCCAGTCTGACTGTGGCCACCCTGGACAGACCCACCCTTCCAAGGAAGTGATGAGGCCTGAGATCTGTGAGGTATTGTGGGAGGTGAGGGAGACAGCACCTGAAGCCAAGTCAAGAAGGGTGGGGTTCCTTCAGCTGCAGCTGGTAGTCACCAAGGGATGCCCCAACCAGTCAGATCCTGGTGGGAGGATGGGGCCTTCCCTGAGGACCCCCGAGGCCAGCCCTAGTCCCGGGTGGCCGAGCATGCACCCTTGGCCTGAGGGGGTTGAACCCAAGCCCACATGGTTCCGAGAGCTGCCAGAGAAAGAAGGGACCATGGAATAGGTAGGCGAGGTGGGTAGGGTGCCCCACCTTACTCTCCTCAGGTCTCAGAGGGAGAGAAGAGAGAGAGAGACACAGAGAGAGTGAGAGAGAGAGAAAGAGAGATCCCTGACCTCTGAATCGCTGCCTCCACCGCTGGTACCAACTCACACGCCATCCCGCTTCCACCTACCACACCCACGCCCGCCCCGGGGCCAGCGCCACCACAGAGAGGAGGGTTGCTGGTCACCTTCGTGCTGTCCCTTCTGGACCTGACCCCAGTGCAGGGGAAAATGTTCCAACAAGACATTACATGTCCCTCTGCATGACAATTGTCTTCTTCCAGTCTTGACTTCCACATGTCCTCCCCCAACATCCTCCTTTCTCATAAGCTCAGGAGAGGATGCAAGATGAAAATCTCTGCCTTTGTGTGGAGAGACTCATTTTCCCGGGTTTCTGCCATGCACTCATATTCTTCAGTTCGGTATGATTTTCTCTTGCGAACCTGTCTTGTTAATGGTTTGGCAAGCCATAAGAGACTTAAGGAAAAGGGCGGAGTGGGATTCTCTCTCTAGCCCTGACTGCCTCAAGCTGGGTCGGTCCCTCAAGCCTCTCCAGTGGCAGCCCATCCCCAGGCGCCCTCTCCCGGGACATCCTGGGGCAGGCTAGCCAGCAGCCCCACCCCACTCGCCACTGCCACGACCATCGTCCTCCCTCGTGAGGCCTGGGCAGGACAGGGACCCGGTTGTGGGAGGCGTCCTGATCTCATGTCTGGCACACCCGTTGCCAGGCTGCTTTCTCCTCTGACGGGGCCCAGCACATGCCCCAGGAAACTTGGCAGCCATCCCCAGGGCTATGTCCTCTTGAACTTGTCCCCTCTGGAAGTGGCCTGGCCCAGGTAGGATGTTTGGCTGGTTGTCCAGCCTCCTTTGGAGAAAGCAGGTGAGCCGATCCAGCCATCCTGTCGCCCTCTGCCTGGCACCTCTGCACTGAAACAGAAGGCGTCACACATGTCCTTCGTCATGCTTTTCTCCCCAGAGCCATTTCTTGGGGTACTCTTAGTGTTGCGTTAGTGTTATGTTTGGATTCCGGTTACTGTCAGTTTTATGGTTTGGTTTAGTTTTCTGGTTTGTGTTAGGTTTATATTTAGGTATATGTTTCTGGTTAGGGTTAAGTTTATAGTTCTAGTTAGGGATAGGGTTATGATTCGCGTTAATGGTATGTTTGAGTTTAGGTTAGTGTTAGGGTTAGGGTTGAGGTTATTGTTATGGTTGATTGCCAGGTTTGGGTTAGATTTCAGGTTAAGGTTAGGGTTCAGTTAGCATAGGATTATCATCTGGTTAGTGTAAGTGTTAGGGTTTCTGTTACTATTGGAGTTAGGGTTATCGTTAGCATTAGGGTTATGGTTCTGGTTAGTGTTAGGGTTTGGGTTTGGTACAGATTTGTTTTACGTGTAGGGTTAGTTTTAGAGTTTAGGGTTAGTGTTAGGGTCAGTGGTCAGGTTCAGTTTAGCGTTGGGGTTAGCGTTAGGGTTTGAGTTAGATTTAGGGTTACGGTTAGGTGTAGTGTTAGTGTTAGTATTCGGGTTAATGTCAGGGTCAGGGCTTGGGTTTGATATCAGTTTAGGCTTAGGGTTCTGGTTGGGTTAGGCTTCGGGTTAGTGTTAGGGTTCGGGTTCGGGTTCGGGTTCTTGTTAGGGTTAGGATTCAGGTTAGCATTCGGGTTAGTGTTAGGATTTGGGTTAGGCTGAGGTTAGGGTTAGTATTCGGATTAGGGTTATTATTAGATTTCGGGTTCGAAAAATGCTCAGCTTTAGCTTTAGGTTTCTTGTTAGGGTTAGGGTTAGGTTTAGGGCTAGGGTTAGGGTTAGAGGTAACGTTGGGTTTGGATTAGGGTTAGGGTTAGCATTATGGTTAGAAATATGTTTAGAGTTCAGGTTATGGTTAGGCTTAGCAATAGGGTTCAGGTTAGGGTAATGTTTAGTTTTAGTGTTAGGGCTAGTGTTCGAGTCAGTGTTAGGCTTAGGGTTCAGGTTCGTGTTCTGCTTAGGGTTAGGGTTAGAGTTGGGCTAAGATTAGGTTTAGGGTTAGGGTTACAGTTCAGGCTAGGAGTGCTGATATGGTTAGGGTTAATTTTCATGTTAAGTTTTGGGTTAGGTTTAAGGTCAGGGTTGTTTTTGCGTTAGGGTTATGGCTAGGGTTCGAGTTCATTTTCTGGTTAGGGTTAGGGTTATGTTTTGCTTTGTTGGGACGGTTAGGATTAGGATTACTGTTAAGGTTATGTTAAGGTTTAGGGTGAGGTTAGTGTTTGGATTAGGATTAGAGTTAAGGTTTGGGTTCTCGATGGTGTTAGTGTTAGGGTCGGATTAGGCTTTGTGTTTGTGATAGTTTTAGGGTTAGGGTTAAAGTTCGGGTTAGAGTCTGGGTTAAGTTTGGGGTTCAGGTTATTGTTAGAGTTCGGGTTAGCTTTAGGCTTAGGGTTAAGGCTGGGGTTCGGGTTAGTTTTGTATAAGGGATAGGACTGGGTTCAGGTTGGGTTTGGGTTTGAGTTAGGGTTAGGTTTAGGATTCAGATTTGGGTTACGGTTAGGGTTATTTTTCGTGTTAGACTTAACGTTATGGTTAGGGTTAGGGTTTGGGTTAGGGTTATTGTTAGGTTTTGGCTTAGAGTTCAAGTTAGTGTTATGTTTTGGTTCAGGTTAGGCTTGGGGTTAGCATTAGTTTTAGTGTTAGGGTTAGTGTTTGGTTTAGGGTTATGGTTGGTGTTTGGTGTCGGTATCAGGTTAGGGTTCGGGTTAGCGTTTGAGTTAGGTTTAGAGTTTGGATTCGGGTTCGGGTTAGGGTTAGTGTTCACGTTAGGGTTAGTTTTAGGGGTAGGGTTGGGTTCTGGTTCAGTTTAGGTCTAGGGTTCTGTTTAGGGTTAGGGTTCCGATTCGTGTTCATGTTAGGATTAGGATTAGGGTTATTGTGAGGTTTAGGCTTAGCTTTATTTTGAGGTTTGCCTTCTGATTAGGGTAAGGTTTAGGTTTCGGGTCAGGATAAGATTAGGTTTATGTTTAGTGTCGGATTACGTTTCGAGTTAGGGTTAAATTTGGAGCCCAATTTAGGGTTCGGCTTATGCTTAAGGCTAGCTTTAAGGTTAGGGTTGGGTTGGGTTAGGTTCACTGTTAGTGTTAGAGTTAGTGTTCATATTAGGGTTAGGGTTAGGGTTGGGGTAGAGTTAGTGTTAGTCTTAGGGCTAGGGCTGGATTATGTTTAGGGTTAGGGCTAGGTGAGGTGGTTTGTGTTTCAGTTAAGGTCAGGTTTAGCAATAGGGATATGATTAGGAATAGGGCTAGTGTTTGTGTTAGGACTGGTTTAGGGCTACAGCAAGGACTATGGGTAGGGTTAGTGTTGGATTACATGTAGGGTTATGGTGAGAGTTAGGAGTAGGTGTAGTGACAGTGTTAGTGTTATGGCAAGAGTTATCGTTAAGGGTGGGCTTAGGGTTAAGTTTAGTTATTACATTTAGGGTTAGGATTCTCTTTAGGTTTATAACTAGATTCATTTTTATGGTTTGAGACGGGGCGGGTTTTGAGGTTAGGGCTAGGGGTATGATTAGGGTTAGGTCTGACGTTAGTGTCGTGTGTGCCTTAGGGTGGGGACAATGGAAAGTATAGGAACAGGCGTAGGGTGTGGGTTTCGCTTAAGACTAGGGTTAGATTTAGGGTTATGCTAGGGTTAGGGTTACTTTAGGGCTAGGGCTAGGACTAGGTTTTAAGTTAGTGTTAGAGTTGGCTTAGGGTTACAGTTACAGTGAGTGTGCATATGATTAGGGTTAGGGCTAGGGGGAGTTTTAGGGCTTGGGGTAGGTTTAGGGTTAGAGCTAAAGTTGGGTTAGGATTCATGATACAAACCCCAACCCTAGCCCTAAAACTAATGTTAACATTAATCCGGACGTGAACCCAAATTCTCACCATAGCCCTAACCCTAACCATAGCCCTAGACGTAACCTTATCCCTAACCTTAACCCTAAATCTAAACCTACAATTACCCCTACACTAAACCTATGGTTACCACTAACCCTATACCTGACCCTTACTGCAACACAACTCCAACCCCAACACTAACATTAACAATAACAATAATTAAAGAATTAGCACTAAGCCTAAGCCTAGCCCTATCCCTAACACTAACCCTAGTCCTAGACTTAACCCTAACCCTGACACTAGCCCTAGCCCTAACCCTAACACTAACTGTAACCCTAACCCTAACCCTTGCCCTAGATCTAGCCCTAACCCAACCTACAGCTGAAACTAATCCTAGCCCTAGCCCTGGCCCTAAAATCCAGACCTTACACTAGCCATAACCCTACCTCTGTGTCTAAACCTAACCCTTGCCCAAACCTTAACCCTAACCCTAACACTATGCTAACTCTAGTACACTAACTCTAAACACTAAGGCTAACACTAAACTTAAATTTAATCCTAACAATAACCCTAACACTAATACCACCCTAGCCCTAGCCCTAACCCTAACCCTCACCGTAACTCTAACCCAAAGCTTATCCTTATCCCTAATCTTAAATCCAAGCCTAACGCAACCCTAACCCCAATCCTACCCCTCCTTCTCTCTATAAAACTAACTCTAACCGTAACCGAAACCTAACCCTAACCCTATCCTTAAACCTGGGCACAGGTTTGTATAGGACAGGAATCCACAGTAGAGCTGAGCCAAATCATGTCTAGCACCCATTCCTGGAAATAAATCCATACCCCATCTCCCTTCCTTCCAGCTAGTAAGGATCACATAATACCTAAAAAACATTTGGCACAGATTGCTGTTTGGAATCCTAAACCAAAACAGTACACAAACCCTAATCTGAAATCTAAACCTAACCTTAACCCTAACCCTAACCAGAACCCGAACCCTAATCTTAACCCTAAACCGAATGCAACCTTAACCCCAACCCTACCCCTCCTTCTCTCCATAAACTAACTCTAACCCTACCTAAACCCTAACCCTAATCCAATCCGAAGCCTAAGCCTAACCCTACCCTTAACAGAAATCATATGCAGAACCCTAATGCTAGCACAAACACCAATATTAACCATAACACTAAGACTAGACATCACCCACCCCTAACATTACCCCAACTTTAACCTTAAACCTAACTCTAACTGTGACCTTATCCCTACCCCTACTCTTAACCCAAACACTTAGCCTTCCCGTACCCATAGCCCTAACCCTAATCCTACTCTAATGTTACCCATAGCCTTGAAATAACGCTTAACCTGGACCTAATGCAAGCCCTAACCCTAAACCTGGCTCTAGCCCAAGCCCTATCCCTAACCTTAACCCTAAACCTAACACAAACCCTAGCCCTACCCTAACCCAAACCCTAACCCTAACCCTAAGCCAACACTTACCACTACCCCAGACACTAGTCATAGCCCTAAACCTAACCCTAACACTAACACTTAGTCTAACCCAGCCGTAACTCTAAACCTAATCCTGGACAGACTCCTAACACAAACTCTTGCCCTAACCCTAAGCCTATTCCTAACCCTAAGCCAAACCTAAACACGAAACATAATGGTAACCTGAACACTAAACCTACTCTAACACCTAACCCTAACACTAATATCAGCCCTAAGCCTAACCCAATTGCTAAGTCTAACATTAGGCTTAACCAAAATGCTAGGACTACACATAACACTAACCCTAAAGCTAGCACTAACCATAAACCTAACCCTAGCACTAGACTTAACACTACACCTAACCATAGCACTGCACACAAGCCCTAACACTAACACAAATCCAAGCCCCAGACCTGACCCTAAACTTAGCCCCAGACATGACCATATCCTTAAACCTAACCCTAGCTTTAGGCCAAATTCTAAACCAAACCATAACTATAGACCTAGGCTTAGCCCTAATGATAACCCTAGCCCTTTCCATAGCCCTGGCCCTAACGCTAACTCTAACACTAGCACTATTCCTAAACTTAGTACTAACACTAAGGCTAACCTTAACCATAGCCCTAAACCCAACACTAGCCCTAGTCCTAACCCTAACACTAAGCCTAGACATAAGACTAGCCTTAACCCTAACCCTAGCCCTAAACCAAACACTAAGCTTAACTATAACTCTAACGCAGCACTAACCTTAACTGTAGATCTAAAACTACCCTAACCCAAACCCTTCTACTAACCCACCCTAACCCTAGTCCTAAACCTATCCATAAATCTAGGCCTATTATCAGCCCTAACCCTAACCTGAACTCTAGCTCTAATGCTAACTCTAACACTAAACCTATCCTTAACTCTCACCATAACCCTAACATTAACCCTGACCCTAACCCTAAGCCAAACACTAACCCAACACCTACACCTACTACTACCCCACACCAAAACTTAACCCAATACTAACCCTAACCATACCCCTAACCCTAACCAAACCTAACTCTAACTTTAACCCTAACCCTAACCTGAACCGTAATTCTCACCCTAACTCTAGGCTTAACTTTATCTTTAACCCTAACCCTAATGCAACACTAACCCAAACACTACCCCTACACCAACCCCTCCCCTAAACCTAAACCTAGCCAAACACCTACCCCTACCCCTAACAATATCCGTAACACCAAGCATAACACAACCCTAATGTTAAGTCTAACACTAATCTTAGCCCAAGTTCTAATCCTAACCAGGGCCCTAGTTCTAACACTAACCATAACACTAGTCATAACTCTAAATCTAGCCTTGTCCCTAGACCTAACCTTAACCATTACACGAACACTAACCCTAACCCAAAACCTAACCATAACCATAACCCTAATCCAACCACACCCCTATCCTTACGCCTACCTCTAATCTTAAAACTTATGCTAACTGTAACTGTACCTTTTACGTAACCCTAAACCTAACCCTACCGCTGTGACTAACCCTAAACAAATGCCTAGCTCTAAATCTAACCATAGCCATAAACCTAGAACTAACACTAAACCTAGCCTTAACCCTCGCCATAGCCATAAACCTGACCCTAACACTAACCCTAACCCTAACCATAACCCTTACCCTAAACCTAAATCTACTTCTAACCATACCACTAAGTCTAACCTTGACCCAAGTCTTGAACTAACCCTAGCCCTAAACCCAGCCCCAACCCTAACCATAATCCTTGTCCTCACCTGACCCCTAACACTATCCCTTGCCTTAACACTAACCCGAATGATATCCATAATCCTAAAACGAGCCCCAGCCCTAGACCTAACCTTAACTGTAACCCTAACCCTAAAACTAGGCATAAAACTTAGCCCAACCCCGAACACTAACACTAATGCAGCCCTATGCCTAGTCCTAAATCTGACACTAAACCTAACAGTAAAACTGAACCTAACCCTAGTCTAAGCCCTAGACCAAGCCCTAGCCATAAACTTAACCCAAGACCTAACTCTAGCCCTGGCCCTAATGTTAATCTTGATGCAATTCCCACAGCTAACCGTATCACTACCCCTAACCTTAACTGTAACCCTACCCCTATCCCTAAAACACTCTCTACCCAGACCCTAAGACTTAAGGTAACACGAACCCTAACACTAACCCAACCCTAAACCCAAACCTAACCGTAACCCTAACCCTAACCTTAAGCCTAACAATAACCCAATCCCTAGTGATAACACTAACACTAATCTTAAGCATAATCATAACCCTAAACTTACCCCTACACCTAACCCTAACCCTATGCCTAACTGTAGCCATAACCCTAAATCTTAGATAACCCCTACCCCTAAGTCTAACCCTAACCCTAACTCTAACGCTAACCCTAACACTAACCCTAGGCCTACCCCTAATACTACCCTGAACCTTAACATTAACTCTTTAACCCAACCACAAAACTAACGCCAACACGAATCCTAGCATTAACCCTAACCCAAACCCTTGCCCTAAACCTAGCACTAACCCTAACCCTAACCCTAGCCCTAACTGTAAAACCAGCCTTAGACCCAGCCTTAACCCTAACCCTAAACCTAAGACAAACCCAAACCCTAACCCTAATTGTACCCCAGACCTACCCCTAACCATAAACCTACCCTTAACCCTAACCATGGCTCTAGACCCTAATGCCAACTCTAACACTAGCCGTAAACCTAAATCTAACCCTAACCTTATAACTAACCCTAACCCAAGCCCTACAACTACCACTGACCTTAACCCGAACACTAACCCTAAACCTATCCCTACACCTACTCCTCCCCTAACCATAACCTTAATCGAAACCCTAGCCCCTCCATAACCATAGGCCAAACTCGAATGCAACCCTAACCCCAACCCTACCACTAACCATAAAACTAACCCTAACCCTAACCCAAACTTAACCCCAACTCCATCCCTAATAATAACACTATTCCTAACAATAGCCATAATCCTAACCTTCGCCCCAGCCCTAATCCTAAACCTAGCCCTAGCCCTAAACTTACACCTAACCCTAACGCTAACATTAACCCTAACACTATCCCTACACGTACCGCTCTGCTAAACCTAACCTTAAGCCAAGCCTAACACTAACCTTAACCCCAGTCCTAGCACTAACACAAACCCTAACCCTAAGCCTAACTCTATCCCTACACCTACACCTCCCCTAATCTTAATCCAAACCCTACCCCAACCCTAAGCTTAAACCTAACCCTAACGCAAGGTTAACCCCAAACATAACCCTAACGTTCACCATAAAACTCACATTAACTCTGTACCAAACCTAACCTTAACCCTAAACCTTATCCTAACACTAATCCAAGCCTTGCACCTACACCTACTATTAACTCTAAACATAACCCTAATCCAAACCGATCCCTAACCCCCCGACCTCTACCCTTACACCTAAACTTAACGTGAACTCTAACCCAGCTCTACACATAATGCTACCCCTAACGTTAACCCTAACCCATTCGTATGCCAACATTAATCCTAGCCATAGCCCTAAACATAAAACCAACAGCCCTAGCCCTAAACCTGACCTAGCACTAACCCTAGCCCTAAACCTAGCACTAACCGTAGTCCTACCCTAACCATTGCACTAACACTCCATCGCCACCCTGAGCCCTAACTCTCACCCTAACCCAACCACAACCCAACCTCTACTCTAAACCTAACCCTAGCACAATCGCTCACAGTAACCATAACCCTAGCCGTAACACTAACCCTAGCACTAACCCTATCTGTAAGGTTAACGTTAACCATTGACCTAGACCTAACACTAACCCAGCCCTACACATGAAATTAACCATAGTCCTAGTCCTAACCATAAAGCCAGGTCTAGCCCTAGCCCTAAATCTAGACCTATCCTTAACCCTAGCCATGGCCCTGACCTTAACCCTAACATTAACACTATCCACAACCCTAGCACAAACACTAATACTAACCCTGAACCTAACCAAACAGTAAAAAACCATCCCCATTCCCCACTATAAACCCATCCCCATACCCCTAACACTAACCATACCCTTAACCCTAAACTTAGCCCTAACCGTGACCCTGCACTACACCTAACCCTAAAGCAAATCCTTACCCTACCATAACTCCTAATCTTACCTTAATTCTAGCCCTAGACCTACCCTCACGCTAGTGCTAGACCTAACACTAACCCTAACACTAACCCTAACTCTAGCCCTAGCCCTAGACCTACCTTTAAGCATAACACTAGTCCTAACCCTAACACAAACCCTGACACTACCCTATGCCAAACTCTACCCTTACACCTGACTCTAACCCTAACAATATCCCTAACCCTAACCCTCAACGGTAGCCCTAACCCAACACAAATCCTAGCCATAGATGTGACCTTAAACTTAGCCCTAGCCCTAGCCATAACTCGAACCCTAACACTAACCCTACCTCTAACCCTAACCCTAACCCTAATCATAAATCTAGACCTAGTCCTAGCACTAACGCTAACCCTAACCCTGTCCATAGCCCTGGCTCTAACCGTAACCCTGACACTAGCCCTATCACTAACCCTAACCCTAAAACTATCCCTAAACCTAATCCTAAACCATCTCTAACCCCAATCTTACCCATTCCCCTAAGCCTAACATTAACCCTAACTCTAACTCAGCCCTAGGCTAACCTTGACCCTAACACTTACCCTAGTCTAAGCCACAGCCCTAACCTTAGTTTGATCACTAACACTACCCGTAACTCTGTCCCTAACAAAAACAGAGCCCCAGCAATTGCCCTAGCCCTGCCCCTAAACTAAACTTACCTTTAACAATGACTCTACCACTAAAAGTAAACCTAATCCTAGCTCTAGGACTAACCCTAAACCTAAAACTTATCCTAACTCTAGCTCTAGGCCTAACCCCAACCCTAGCCTAGAGGTGACCCTAATGCTAACACTAACCATCACCCAACACTAATCATAACCCAACACTAACCCTAACCCTAACGTTAACTCTGTCTTAATCCTACCCCTAACCCTAATGCCAACACTAGCTCAAGTCCAAACCCTAACCCTAACCCTAGTCTTAATCCTACTCCTAAAGATGATACTACCTTAAACCTGACACTAACCCTAAGTCTAGACATAGCCCAAACCCTAACTCTAAATATAACCGTAACCTACCACTAACCCTAGCTGTAGCCCTAAAATTGCCCCTACCCATAATGCTAACCATAACGCTAGTCCTAGCCCTACTCTTAACCCTACTCCTAATGCTAGGCCCAACCCTAACCCTCAGCATAATCCTAGCCCTAACCCTAACTCTAGCCCTAACGCTAACTCTCATGCTACCACCAGCCCTAACACTCATCGTAACGTTAACCCGAACCCAACCCTCACCCTACCCCTAAGCCTACCACTCCTCTAACTCTAACCCTAACCCAACACTTACCACTATACTAGCCCTAATCCTAACCTAACCCTTACCCTACACCTACCCCTAACCGAAAACCTAAACAATCCCTAACAATAACCATAACATTAATCCTAACCCTAGCCTTTATCTTAAGCATTGCCCTAGCCCTAACACTATCCCTAACTTTGTCGTAACCCTAATGATAGCCCTAGCTCTAGCTCTAGTCCTAACCCTAACCCAAAACTAACCCTAACCCTACTGTAATCGAAACCCTAGCCCTAACCCTAACCGTAAACCGAAGACCAGCCCTAGCCCTAATCCTAACTGTAGCACTAACTCTAGACCTAACACTAAATGTAGCTATAAACTTAACCCAAACCCTAAGCTTAAACCTAAGGCTAATCCAAGGCCTAAACCTAGTCCTAACACTAACCCTTGTCCTAATAGTAATCCTAACGCTAGACCTCCCCGTAAATCTAGCACTAAATCTAAACCTAACACAACCATAACCTTAACCATAACCATAGATCAAACCCTAACCCTAGCCCTAACTCTAACCCTACCCTAAACCTAGCAGTAACTCTAACCGTACCCCTAAACGTAAACCTAAACGTAGCTCTAGTACTAACCCCAAACCTAACCCTGACCCTAAACCTAGCCATAGACCTAGGGCTAAGCCAAACCCTAGACAGAGACCTGAGCCTAACCCGAGACCTACCTCTAACCATAACCGTGACTGTAACCATGAAACTAACCATAACCCTAGCCATAGGCTTAACTTCTACCCTAGCCATAGACCTGACCCTAACCACAACCCTAACCCTAACTGTAACCCAGCAGTAGCCCTAACCCTAATGCTAACCATGACCTAATCATAGCCCTAGCCCTAACCCCAACACAAGTCCTAGTCCTAACCCTAACCCTAACCACGGATATAAATCTAGCTCTAAACATAAGCCTAACCCTAAACATAGACTTAACCCTAACCCTAAGCCTAGCCCTAACCCATACTGTAACCCTAACAGTAACCCTAGACCTAGCCCTAGAACTAACACTAACCCTAGCCTTATCCCTAGACCTAGTGCTAACCTTAACCCTACCCTTAACCCTATGCCTAACACTAACCTTAACAATAATGCTAACCCTAAACCTAAGCCTAACTCTAGCCCTAACCATAGCCCTAACCCTAGCCCTAGCCTTAACCTTAATGCTAACACTAACATTAGCCCTAACCCAAACCCTAACCCTACCCCAACCATAACCCTAACTCTAACCCAACTCTAACCTTACCCTTAAATCTACCACTACTCCTACCCATCACCTTAACGCTTACCCTATTTTTTTCCCCCAAAGCCACAGTAGATAGTTGTATGTTACAGCTGCACATCCTTCTAGTTGCTGTATGTGGGACATGGCCTCAGCATGGCAGGAAATGCGGTGTGGGTGTGCACCTGGGATACAAAGCTGGGTCGCCAACATCAGATCCCGCGCACTTAGCCGCTAAGCCATAGGGCCGGCCCCACGCTTACCCTAAATAAAAACCTAACCTTACACATAAACCTAAAGTTAACCCTGACCCTACCCATAACCCAAACTCTAACACACACAACATTAACCCTAACACTAACCCTAATCCTAACCATAGCCATAAGCCTAAAGCCAGCCGCAGCCCTAGCCCTAACCAGCATCCTAGCACTAAACCTAGCCCTAACACTAACCATAACCATAAACCTAACTGAACTCTAACCATAAACCTAACCTTAGCTCTAACCCTAGACCTAAACCTAAGCATTTCCCAAAACCTAATCCTAATGCTAACCAGACACTTGACCATCATCCAAACACTAAACCTACCCCAAGCGTAACCCTAACCCTAACCCTAGCCCTAGCCCTAAGCCTAGCCCTAAGACTAACCAGAACTCTGTTCCTAACCCAACCCCAAGCCCTAACAGTAACCCTATCCCCAACCCCAACCAAAACCGCTACCCATATCCCAATCCTAAGCCTAAAACAACCCTAAGCCTAAACCTAGGCCTATGCCAAATCCTAACCTTAAGTGTAACGGTACCTTAACACTTGTCCTAGACCTAATTCTAACCCAGCCCTAAACCGGACCCTTACACTAGCCCTAACACTAACCCTAAGCACAGACCTATCCCTAGCCCTAAGTCTAACCCCAGACCTAACCCGAGCCCTGGCCCTAACCCTAACCTTATCCCTAACTGTAGCCACAAGACTAATGCTAATCCTAACCCTAACCATGACCCTAAACCGATCTCTCCCATTCCCAACCAATAGCCCAACCATTAACCTTAAACCTGACAGTACCCCTGCCACTAAGTCTAACACAAACCATGACCCTAAACCGAACCATGATCCTAGCCATAGCCCTAACCATAACGCTAGACCTAGACTTAACTCTAACCCTAACCCTAGCCCTAACCTGTACCATGGCACTAACCCTAATGCTCAATCTAGACCTAGCCATAACACTAACAGTAAACCGAACTGTAGCCCAAAACCAACACCTACCACTATGTGTAACCCTAGCCCTAAATGGAGTATTAATCCTAACGCTAACCCAAATCCTATCCATAAACCTAACCCTAAGCCTAGCCCTAGCGCTATCACTAACAACCTTAAAGCTAACACTAATCCTCACCCTAATCTGTAACCTAACCCTAACCATAGCACAGACTTAATCCTAATCCTGAGTTTAACCCTCACTCTAACCCTAAAACTGACCCTAAGCCATAAGCTTAACCCTAAACCTCACCGAACCAGAACCCAAACACGGACCCAAACCCTTACCCGAACACAAACCTGAATCTGAACACGAACAAGAGCCCTAACCTTGACCCCAACACTAGGACTAACCCTAAACATAAACTTAACCTTAACCATAGCCCTCAACCTAACTCTAACCCTAGCCCTAATTCTACCCCTAGACCTAGACCTAGACCAAGCCCTAACCATAACTGTAAACTTAAGGCTAACCCTAGCCAGAACACTATGCCTAGACTTAGCTCTAGACCTAACACTAACCCGAGACTAGCCCTAACTCTAAGTCTAGAGCTAACAGTAGCCGTAGCCCTAAACCTAGCACTAAACCTAATCCTAACCCTACCCCTGGACATAACCCCAGCTGTAACACTTACCCTATCCCTAACACTAACTCTAACCATAACAATAAACTTAACCATAAGCCTAGCCCTAGCAGTAACCCTAACTCTAACCCTCACCCTCACCTTAACCCTAGCCCTAACCCTAACACTAACCCTAGCCCTAAACCTAACACTAAAACTAACCCTAATAATAGCCCTAACACACACCCTAGACCTATCCATAACCCTGGAAATAACCCTAAACCTAGCCCTCACCCTAGCCTTGCCCTAAACACAAACATAGCCCTAGACCTCACCCTATCTGCAAACCTAACCCTAGCCATAACCCTAACCCTATCCCTAGCCATAAGCCTAATGCTAAACCTAACCCTAGCCTTAGACCCAGCCCTATCCCTAACCTTAACCCTAACCAAAACTCTAAACCTAATGTTAACACTAACCCTAACCCACACACAATTGATTTGATTTCAACACATGTGAAAGTTGTCACACACAATAGGTGTGATGTCATACATAAAAATGTGAATTATGTCACAAAAAAGGTGAATGGTGTCACACATATCATTGGGTATGTTTTCAATCACAAATGTGAGCCCTGTCACAAGTACACCATTGGTGTGATGTCAGACACAAAATGTGTGTGAAGGCTCACACCAACCTTGCTATGTCACAGACAACGGGAGTGGTGTCTCTAAGGAAAATGAGTGAATATTCACACATAGCAATGAGAGTTACACAAAACACACCAGTGTGATATGTCAGAGTAAAATGTGAGAGATTTCACAGAAGCCTGGAAGTGATGTCATACATAACAGTGGGTGGCACATCACTGTTAAGAATATGGCTGCCATCACACACAATGGGTGTGATATTACACAATTTGAGAGATGTGACCGTCTATCCTATTTTTAGCACACTCATGTTGTGTGATGTCCCAAAATGGGGGTGATGTCCCACATAACGATTGGAGTGATGTCAGACACAAAATGTGAAACACGTCACAATCCATTGGAACGATGTCAAACACTATCAGAGTGATGCCACACTCAATTGGTGTGATATCATACATAATACTGGGAGTGACACCACACATAATAATGGTTCATATATCATACGGGAATTAAGGTTAATGTCACACACAAATGTTGTGGTGTGACACACAATGAGGATGTTGTCACACTCAAACAATTGATGTGATGTCACCAAGAAGCATGTGGTCACGCCACGCAAAATAGTGGGAGTGATATCACATGTACACAATGGGAGTGATGTCACCCTTTAAAATGTGAATTATGTCACTAGGGACATGTGACTGATGTCACATATAGAGGATGTAATGTCACACTATTGATGTGATGTCACACATAATGAGACTGAGTTCACACATAAACATGTGAGTAATATCACAAAGGACATGTGACTGATGTCACACATACGTGGGAGTGATGTCACACTATTGGTCTGATGTCATACAACACAACAGGCGTGATATCACACATAACAGAAAGATGTCATCCAAAATATATGAGTGAGATGGGCGGAGTCAAGATGGCGGCGTAGGCAGACTCTGAACTCACCTCCTCCCGTGGACACAGCCAATTTACAACTACTCGTGGAAAAATTACCCCTGAGACAGAACTGAAAACTGGATAAGAGGAACTCCTGCAACAACGGACAATCCTAACTGGGGTAGAAGAGGCAGAGACTCCCTTCTGGAGAGGAAAAACGCCGCCTTCACAAGCCGCCAGCTTCACGGCCGCCGGGAGCAGCTCACAGGTACGCAGCCTCCCTGGAGGCGCGGGGCCCTGAGCCGGGGAGCGCCCCCGCTGTGGGCATTTTGTGGACCCAGCACAACTGAGACCAGCAGCATAATATCTGACTTTGCCTGCTACTAAAGCATTGGGTAGCACCCCCAGAAAACCCGGTTCACAAAGAAACTAAAACTGGCTCTTAAAGGGCCCGCGCACAAACTCACCCGTTCCAGAAAGCATCCTAAAATCACCAGAAAGAAAGGTGCACAGTGCTTCGGTGACAAGAGACTCACCTAATAGGCCCTGAGTGCATCTCGGTGAGGGGTGAGACCTCTCCAGGGACTGGGACATTGGCGGCGGCCATTGTTGTGGCCTGGTGTGAGCGTGCTGACACAGACGCCATTGGAGTTCTCCCTGAGGCCTGCTAGCCCAGGGTCTGCTCCACCCGCTAGAGCGCCCATCTAATCCAGCTCAGCCAGGGCAGGCAGCCCACCCTAGAGACTAGCCCCACCCAACAACAAGCCCTCAGGCAACGTGTGGGCCTGCATAGATTGGTGACTGGATTCTCTGCAGCCTGGCAACTGAGCTGACTTGAGCGGGGCAGGGTGTGCACAAGGAGCGGGTGGAGAGTGTCGGGTTGTGGCAGAGTGTGTGGGGCTCCCGCCCTGGAGAGACTGGGTCCACTTGGGGAGGTCGGGGCGCTCACACGGGGCAGGACTGTGTTGACTGTGTGTGTGGACCTGTGGGCGGCAGGGCTTCTCAGCCACAGAAGACTTGTACTTCTCAAAGACCCACATAGGAGGTTTGCCCCACCTTCCAAAACCTGAAACAATTGGGTGCTCCTGTGCCTGAGGCCAGCCCCACCCAGCTGCAATCCTCAGAGAGCTGACAAGAGACCTAATAGGCTAGAGGTTTACAGCAATTCTAAGGCCCTGAGCCTAACAACCTGCCACGGTGGGGGCCTACTCACTTAAAAGAAATACTGCAACACAAATGTGGTATTAGAACTTGCAGCCAACTGTGCTGGGGCTCCCCACACCTGATAAAGAGACTGAAGGGCCCACAACAACTACAAGCAGCTGAGCATTACAACAGCTGGCCAGGAGCATAACTCAGCCTCCCTGGGCGCCTACAGGGAGAGCAAACAGGCCACAGCAGAAGGATACACGTAGCCCACATAGGGGTCACCCCTGGAACATTGAGAACTGAGGGAAGCACACTGGAAGCCTCCTAAGCCATCACTTACATAAGGTCACCTATCCAAGAGCAGGAGACGTAGCTGACCTACCTAATACGTAGACACAAGCACAGGGAAAGAGGCAAAATGAAGAGGCAAAAGAATACATTCCAAGTAAGGGAACAGGACAAAACCCCAGAAAAGGAACTTAATGAAACAGAAATGAGCAACCTACCCGACAGAGAGTTCAAACTAAGAGTGTTAAGGATGCTCACTGATCTGGGGAGAAGAATAGATGGACTCAGTGAGAATGTCAACAAAGAAATGGAAGATATAAAAAAGAACCAATCAGAAATGAAGAATACAATACTGGAAATGAAAAACTCATTAGAGGGACTCAAAAGCAGAGTAGAGGATACAGAAGAACGGATCTGTGAGCTGGAAGAAAGACTAGAAGAAATTACCCAAGGTGAACAGGTAAAAGAGAAAAGAATTAAAAAGAGTGAGGACAGTCTAAGGGACCTCTGGGACAACATCAAGCGCACTAACATCCGTGTTATAGGTGTCCCGGAAGGAGAAGAGCGAGACAAGGGGGCAGAGAATCTATTTCAAGAAATAATAGATGAAAACTTCCCTAACCTAAGGAAGGAAACAGACATCCAGGTACAGGAGGCACAGAGAGCCCCAAACAAGATAAACCCAAAGAGGCCCACACCAAGACACATCATAATCAAAATGTCCAGAATTAAAGATAAAGAGAGAATCCTAAAAGCCGCAAGAGAATGTCAAGTTACATACAAAGGAAACCCCATAAGGCTATCAGCTGACTTCTCAGCAGAAACCTTACAGGCTAGAAGAGAATGGCATGATATATTTAAAGTGCTAAAAGGAAAAAACTTACAGCCAAGAATACTCTACCCAGCAAGGTTATCATTCAAAATGGAAGGAGAGATCATAATTTTCCCAGATAAGCAAAAATTAAAGGAGTTTGTCACCAAGAAACCAGTGTTACAAGAAATGTTAAAGGGACTGATTTAAGGGGAAAAGAGAAGACCACAAATAGGAAAAATTATCTATTTCCACGATTAGAACGTAATGGATACAAATGCACAAAAAAGAGGTTGGATATTATATCAAAAACATAAAAGGAGGGAGGAGGGTAGTTAAAGAGTACAGCTTTCAGACACAGGTCAAACTAAAGTGACCATCAATTCTGTATAGAAGAAGTAAGGAACAGAGAAGGACTACTAAAACACTGAGAAAAAAAAAAAAGTTAAAAAATGGCAGTAAGTACATACTTATCAATAGCTACTTTAAATGTCAATGGACTAAATGCTCAAATTAAAAGGCATAGGGTGGCTGACTGGATTAAAAAACAAAACCCATATATATGCTGCATACAAGAGACACACTTCAGACCTAAAGACACTCACAAACTGAAAGTGAAGGGATGGAAAAAGATACTCCACGCAAATGGCAATGAAAAGAAAGCTGGGGTAGCAGTACTCATATCAGACAAAATAGACTTTAAAACAAAAACTGTAAAACGAGACAAAGAAGGGCATTACATAATGATCAAGGGAACAATCCAACAAGAGGATATAACACTTGTAAATATCTACGCACCCAATGTAGGTGCACCTAAATATATAAAGCAATTATTAACAGACATAAAAACAGAAATAGACAGTAACACAATAATAGTAGGGGACTTTAACACTCCACTTACACCAACGGATAGATCATCCAAACAGAAGATCAATAAGGAAACATTGGCCTTAAATGACACACTACAACAGATGGACCTAGTAGATATATACAGAGCATTCCATCCAAAAACCGAAGAATACACGTTCTTTTCAAATGCACATGGAACGTTCTCCAGGATTGATCACATATTAAGCCACAAAACAAGTCTCCATAAATTTAAGAAGATTGAAATAATACCAAGCATCTTTTCTGACCACAAAGGTATGAAACTAGAAATCAACTATAGGAAGAAAATCAGAAAAGCCACAAATACATGGAGATTAAACAAAATGCTACTGAACAACGACTGGGTTAATGAAGAAATCAAAGAAGAAATCAAAAAATACCTGGAGACAAATGAAAATGAAAATACGACATGCCAGAATTTATGGGATACAGCAAAAGCGGTTCTAAGAGGGAAGTTTATAGCAATACAGGCCTATCTCAACAAACAAGAAAAATCTCAAATAAACAATCTAACAATGCACCTAAAGGAACTGGAAAAAGAAGAACAAACAAAGCCCAAAATCAGTAGAAGAAGGGAAATAATAAAAATCAGAGCAGAAATAAATGAAATAGAGACCAAAAAAACAATAGAAAAAATTAATAAAACCAAGAGCTGGTTCTTTGAAAAGATCAACAAAATAGACAAACCTTTAGCTAGACTCACCAAGAAAAAAGAGAGAAGGCACAAATAAGTAAAATCAGAAATGAAAGAGGAGTGGTTACAACAGACACCTCAGAAATACAAAAGATTATAAGAGAATACTATGAAAAACTATATGCCAACCAATTCGACAATCTGGAAGAAATGGATAAATTCTTAGAATCATACAACCTTCCAAAACTGGATCAAGAAGAAGTAGAGAATTTGAATAGACCAATCACCAGTAAGGAGATCGAAACAGTAATCAAAAACCTCCCCAAAAATAAAAGTCCAGGACCAGACGGCTTCCCTGGTGAATTCTACCAAACATTCAAAGAAGAGTTAATACCTATCCTTCTCAAACTCTTCCAAACAATTGAGGAGGGGGGGAAGCTCCCTAACTCATTCTACGAAGCTGACATTACCCTGATACCAAAACCAGACAAGGACAACACAAAAAAAGAAAATTACAGGCCAATATCACTGATGAACATCGATGCGAAAATCCTCAACAAAATACTAGCAAATCGCATACAACAATACATTAAAAAGATTATACAAAATGATCAAGTGGGATTTATTCCAGGTATGCAGGGATGGTTTAACATTCGCAAATCAATCAAAGTAATACACCACATTAATAAAATGAAGAACAAAAATCACATGATCATCTCAATAGATGCAGAGAAAGCATTTGACAATATCCAGCATCCATTTATGATAAAAACTCTGAATAAAATGGGTATAGAAGGAAAGTACCTCAACATAATAAAGACCATATATGAGAAACCCACAGCTAATATCATCCTCAATGGTGAAAAACTGAAAGCTATCCCTCTAAGAACAGGAACCAGACAAGGATGCCCACTGTCACCACTCCTATTTTACATAGTATTGGAAGTCCTAGCCAGAGCAATCAGGCAAGAGAAAGAAATAAAAGGGATCCAAATTGGAAAGGAAGAAGTGAAACTGTCACTATTTGCAGATGACATGATTTTATATATAGAAAACCCTAAAGAATCCACCAGAAAACTTTTAGAAGTAATAAACGAATATGGGAAAGTTGCAGGATACAAAATCAACATACAAAAATCAGTTGCATTTCTGTACACTAACAACGAAGTAGCAGAAAGAGAAATTAAGAATACCATCCCATTTACAATTGCAACAAAAAGAATAAAATACCTAGGAATAAACTTAACCAAAGAGGTGAAAGATCTGTACACCGAAAACTATAAAACATTGCTGAAAGAAATTGAAGAAGACACAAAGAAATGGAAAGATATTCCGTGCTCTTTGATTGGAAGAATTAACATAGTTAAGATGTCCATACTTCCTAAAGCCATCTATAGATTCAATGCAATCCCTATCAAAGTTCCAACAACATTTTTCACAGAAATAGAACAAAGAATCCTAAAATTTATATGGAACAACAAAAGACCCCGAATAGCTAAAGGAATCCTGAGAAAAAAGAACAAAGCTGGAGGTATCACACTCCCTGATTTCAAAATATACTACAAAGCTATAGTAACCAAAACAGCATGGTACTGGCACAAAAACAGACACACAGATCAATGGAATAGAATCGAAAGCCCAGAAATAAACCCACACATCTATGGACAGCTAATCTTTGACAAAGGAGCCAAGAACATACAATGGGGAAAAGAAAGTCTCTTCAACAAATGGTGTTGGGAAAACTGGATAGCCATATGCAAAAAAATGAAAGTAGACCCTTACCTTACACCATACACAAAAATTAACTCCAAATGGATTAAAGACTTGAATGTAAGACCTGAAACTGTGAAAGTTCTAGAAGAAAACATAGGCAGTATGCTATTCGACATCAGTCTTAGCAACATCTTTTCAAACACCACATCTGACCGGGCAAGAGAAACAATAGAAAAAATAAACAAATGGGACTACATCAAACTAAAAAGCTTCTGCACAGCAAAGGAAACCATCAACAAAACGAAAAGACAACCTAACAATTGGGAGAAGATATTTGCAAACCATACATCTGATAAGGGCTTAATCTCCAAAATATATAAAGAACTCATGCATCTCAACAACAAAAAAACTACCAACCCAATTAAAAAATGGGCAAAAGACCTGAACAGACATTTCTTCAAAGAAGATATACAGATGGCCAACAGACACATGAAAAGATGTTCAAAATCACTAACTATCAGGGAAATGCAAATCAAAACTACAATGAGATATCACCTCACGCCCGTCAGAATGGCTATAATTAACAAGACAGGAAACAACATGTGTTGGAGAGGTTGTGGAGAGAAGGGAACTCTCATACACTGCTGGTGGGAGTGCAAACTGGTCCAGCCACTATGGAAAACAGTATGGAGATTCCTCAAAAAATCAACGATAGAACTACCATATGATCCAGCTATTCCACTGTTGGGTATTTATCCAAAGAACTTGAAAACACCAATTTGCAAAGGTACATGCACCCCTGTGTTCATTGCAGCCTTATTCACGATAGCCAAGACTTGGAAGCAACCTAAGTGCCCATCAAGGGACGAATGGATAAAAAAGCTGTGGTATATATACACAATGGAATACTACTCAGCCATAAGAAACGACGAAATCCAGCCATTTGTGACAACATGGATGGACATTGAAGGCATGATGCAAAGTGAAATAAGTCAGAGGGAGAAGGTCAAATACCGTATGATTTCCTTCATTAAGTAGTAGATAATAACAACAATAAACAAACACATAGGGACAGAGATTGGATTGGTGGTTACCAGAGGGGAAGGGGGGAGGGAGGAGGGTGAAAGGGATAATTGGGTACATGTGTGTGGTGATGGGTTGTAATTAGTATTTTGGTGGTGAACATGATGTAATCTATGCAGAAATAGAAGTACAATGATGTACACCTGAAATTTTTACAATGTTATAAAGCAATGTTACTGCAATAAACAAAAAATTAAAATGTAAGTATTAGTACCACAAAAAAAAAAAAAAAAAAAAAAAAAACAAAATATATGAGTGAAGTCACAGAAACACCATGGGAGTGATGTCACAACACTAGTAGAGTGATGTCCTCTAGAATTAATGTGACATCACACAGAATATTGGGAGTGACATGACACTTAACAATAGCCATTTCATATGGTAAATTCGAGTGATGTCACACACAATCGGTGTGATGTCAACAAATGTGAATGTTGTCACACACACACAATAGGTGTGATGTCATACATAAAAATGTGAATTATGTCACAAAAATGTGAATGGTGTCAGACATATCATTGTGTGTGTTTTCACACACAAATGTGAGCACTATCACACATACACCATTGGTGTGATGTCATACAGACATTGAGTCAGGTCAGACACACAAAGTGTGTGAAAGCACACACCAATCTGGTGCTGTCATGGACATTTGGAGTGGTATCTCTAAGGAAAATGAGTGTGAATTCATACATAACAATGAGAGTTACATAAAACACACAATAAGGATATAAGTCAGAGTAAAATGTGAAAGATTTCACAGAAACCTGGGAGTGATTTCATACAAACTGTGGATGTCATATCAAAGTTAACAATATGACTGCCCTCACACAACGGGAGTGATATCACACAATTTGAGAGATGTGACAGGCTAACCTAGTTTTATCCTGCTCAAAGTGTGTGATGTCTCAAAATGGGTGTGATGTCACACATAACGATTGGAATGATATCACACACAAAATGTGAGCGATGTCACACACTGTTGGAGTGATGTCATACACATTATCAGAGTGATGTCACAATCAAGTGGTGTAATGTCATACATAATACTGGGAGTGACACTGCACATAATAATGGTTTGATATCATATGACAATTAAGGTTGATGTCACTCACAATTGATGTGATGTGACATGCAATGAGGATGTTGGCACACACAAAGGGCTGTGATGTCACCCATAAACAAGTGTGTCACATCACACATAACTTTGGGTGTGATATCACATTCACACAATGGGAGTGATGTCACAATTTACATGTCACTTAGAGAGCAGTGGGAGTGATGTCACTATTGATGTGATGTCACTCTTAACAATGGGTGTGATTTCACACATAAATATATGAGTAATCTCACAAAGGACACATGACTGATATCACACATAACCTGTTAATAGTCTACACTCAGGCTTCTATCTAATGTACTGAAAGAGCATTTCTGCTGAACTCAGCTTGCCAGTAGCTCTAGGGAACATACTCTAATGAGACTTTTTATACTTTTCACTACAACTGGTACAGATTATCTGTAACATCCATTCAATGAAAGTACAGTCTGAAGAAAAACTCCTTTTTTAAATCTGTTTATGATCGTCTTGAAAAGTCCCTTTTCAAAGGTTGCAGTTGGCGTCTTTCATTCAGGCTTTCTCTTACATGGAACGAAAGAATGTGCTCGTTAATTTCACTTTGCCAGTAGCTGTTGGGAATATCTTCCTATGAGAGGGCTTAAACTTTTCACTACACAAGGAAGAGAATATCTATAATATCCATTTATGAAAAGCACAGTGTGGAGAAAAACTCTTGCTTGTACCTATTTAGCATTTGCACTGGAAAGTACTTTTTCAAACATTGCAGCTCGCGACATTTACTCAGGCTCTCTCTCACAGTATAGGAGAGAATGTTCTTACTGAGCAAAGGTTGCCATTAGCTGTAAGTAAGATCTTCCGAAGAGAGCTTTTAAGCTTTTCACTACTGCTGGGAGAAAATATCCATAACATCCATTGAAATAACATACACGGTGGAAAAAAACTCATTTTAGTTGTTGAGGATCATCTTGATGAGTGAACTTTTCAATCATTGATTTTCATGGCCTGCACTCAGGCTTTCCCACAAATATAATGAAAGAAGACCCGTTCTGAACCCAACAGCCCTGTAGCTGTAAGTCAGCTCTTCCTTGGAGGGCTTTTAAACTTATCACTACAGCTGGGAGAGAGTATCTGTAACATTCATAAAATGAAAGTCAAGTGTGCAGAAAAATCTCTGGCTGGTATGTCTATAGGATCCTCCTGCAAATTGCCTTTTCCATCATTGTAATTAACGACCGTCACTCAGGCTCTCTCTCCTATGTAAGGCAAGATACTACTTGCTGAACTCAGCTGGCAAGGAGCTTTAAGCAGGATCCTTCTTTGAGAGCTTGTAAACTTGCACTGCAGCTGCAAGAGAATATCTGTAACATCCATTCCATGTAAGTTCTCTGTGGAGGAAAACACTTCCTTTTAGCGTTTTAGGATCATATTGTAAAGTGCCTTTCATCTTTGCAGTTGATTGCATGCACTCAGGCTTCCTTCCTGATATAAAAGAAAACACCCCTGCTAAACCTACTTTGCCAGTGGCTGTTGGGAACACTTTCTTAGGATAGTTTCCACTTTTCACCACAGCTCGGAAAGAAGCTGTATCACATCCATTCAATGAAAGTACACCATGAAGAAAACCTCCTCTTGTAAGCGTTTATGACCATGTTCTTAAGTGGCTTTAACTACACTGCAGTTCAATCTGTATTCAGGGTCTCACTAGCATATCATGATGACCATTATTGCTTATCACAGTTTGCCAGTATCTGATAGTAACATCTTCATATGAGAGGATTTAAAATTTCAGTAACCCTGGGAGAGTGTATCTATAACATCCATAAAACGAAAGTCCAGTATGTATAAAAGTTCTTGCTTCTATCTGTATACGACTATCCTGATAATTGCCTTTATCAACATTGCAGTTAACTACTTTCAATCAGGAATTCTTCCCCACGTAAAGCAAGAAAGTTCTTGCTGACCTCTTCTTCTAAGTACTTTACAGGAGGATCTGCCTCTGAGAGCTTTTAAACTTTCCACTGTAGTGGGGCGAGTATTACTCTAACATCCATTCCATGAACCTACTCTGTGGTGAGCAACTCTTAAAGTTAGAATTTCAGAATATGTTAAAGTGCCTTTTCCTCTTTGTCGCTCATTGCCTGCACTGAGTCTCCCTTCCCAACCGAAAGACAACTCACCACTGCTCAAACAAGTTTGAAAGTAGCTGTTAGGAACAACGTCCTATGACAGCTTTCCAACTATCACTACAGGTGGTGCAGATGATCATTATCATCCATTCAATAAAAGTTGACTGTTCAGAGCAAGTCCTGCTTGTAGGTGTTTAGGATCATCTTGAGAAGAGTCTTTTAATTACTGCAGTTCAATCTGCATTCGGGGTCTGAGTAGCATATTATGATGAACACTTGATTAACACAGGTGGTCAATATCATAGGTTACATCTTCATATGAGAGGTTTTTCAGGTTCACTGCAGCTAGAGGAGAGTATCTATAACATCCATAAAATGAAAGTCAAGTGTGGAGAAAATCTCATTCTTGCAGCTATATAGAATCTTCTTGCAAATTGCCTTTTCCCTCTTTGCAGTTAACGACATTCACTCAGACTCTCTCTCCCAAGACATGCAAGAAAATGTTTGCTGAACTCAGCATGCAAGTATCTCTGAGGAGGATTTTCCTCTGAGATCTATTAAACAATTCACTGCATCTGGGAGAGAATATCTCCAACATCCATTCCGTGAACATAATTTGTGCAGAAAAAGTCCTCCTTTTAGGTATTAGGGTCATATGGTAAATTGCCTTTTCCTCTTTGCTGTTCATTGTCTGCAATGATGTTTCCTTCACTATACAGAGAAAAAACACCACTGCTCAACCAATTTTGACAGTAGCTGTAAGGAACATCTTCGTATGAGAGATTTCAAAGTATGACTACAGGTTTTGCTGATTATATTTAACATCCATTCCATTGCAGTTGAATCTTCAGAGAAACTCCTGATAGTAGCTGTTTAGGATCATCTTGAGAAGAGAGATTTAATACACTACAGTTCAATCCACTTTCAGGCTCTCATGAACATATCATGACAAACATTATGGCTTAACACATGTGGCCTATATCTGTAAGTAACATCTTCATCTGAGATGTTTTAAAATTTCGGTACAGCTGGGAGAGGGTATCTATAACATCCATAAAATGAAAGTGAAATATGCAGAAAATCTGTGGCTTGTCTCTTTTTGGGATCAGCCTTCATATTGCCTTTATTTTTTATTTTTTTTTTTAAAGATTTTATTTATTTTTTTTTTCCCCCCAAAGCCCCAGTAGATAGTTGTGTGTCATAGCTGCACATCCTTCTAGTTGCTGTATGTGGGACGCCGCCTCAGCATGGCCGGAGAAGCAGCGCGTCGGTGCGCGGCCGGGATCCGAACCCGGGCCGCCAGCAGTGGAGTGCGCTCACTTAACCACCAAGCCACGGGGCCGGCCCTCATATTGCCTTTAGATCACTGCAGTTAACGACCTTCGCTCAGGCTCTCTATCCCATGTAATGCAAGAAAGTGTTTCTTAACTCGCCTTGCAGGAATCTTTAAGGACGATCTTCCTCTGAGAGCTTGTAAACTTTTCACTGCAGCTAGGAGAACCTATTCATTACATCCATTCCAAGTAAGTACTCTGTGGAGGAAAACACTTGCTTTTAGCTTCTTTGGATCTCATTGTCAATTACATTCTCATCTTTGAATTTCATTGCCTGCCCTAGGCTCCCTCCCCGATGTAAAGAAAAAACACCACTGCTAAACCTACTCTGCCAGTAGCGATTAGGAACACCTTCCCATGAGAGTTTACACTTTTCACCACAGCTCAGAAAAAAGCTCTATCACATCCATTTAATGAAAGTACACTGTGAAGATAACTTCTGCTTATAACTGTTTAGGGTCATCTTCATAAGTGACTTCAAATACACTGCAGTTCAATCTGCGTTCTGGGTCTCACTAGCATGTCATGACGAACACTATTGCTTAACACAGGTGACGAAAACCTGTTAGTAACATCCTCATTGGAGAGGTTTTAAAATTTCAGTACGGCTGGGAGACAGTATATGTAACATCCATAAAATGAAATTCCAGTTTGGAGACAATCTCTTGTTTATATCTGTCTAGGATTATCCTGAAAATTGCCTCTTACATCATTGCTGTTAACGACCTACACATAGGAATTCTCTCCTTGTAATGCCAGAAAGTCCTTGCTGAACTTGCTTGCAAGTATGTTTAAAGAGCACCTTCCTCTGAGAGCTTTTAAACTTTCCATTGCAGCTGGGAGAGAATATCTATAACATCCATTACATGAACATACTGTGTGGTGGAAAAGTCTTCCTTTTAGTTTTTCGGATCACATAGTAAAGTGCCTTTTCCTCTTTGTATTTCATGTCCTGCACTGAGGTTTCTTTCCCACAAGAAAGACAAAATACCACTGCTCAACGATGTTGACCAGTAACTCTTTGAAACACTCCTAGGAGAGCTTTCAAACTATCACTACATGTGGTGCAGATTATCATTACCCTACATTCAACGAAAGCGGACTCTTCAGAGAAACTCTGCTTGCAGCTGTTTGGGATGATCTTGAGAAGAGACTTGGACTACACTGCAGTTCAGTCTGCCTTCAGGTTCTCAGTAACGTATCATGATGAACACTATTGCTTATCACAGTTGGCCAATATCTGTAAGTAACATCTTCATATGAGTGGTTTTCAAATGTCAGTACAGCTGGCAAAGGGTCTCTATAACATCCATCAATTGAAATTCAGGTGTGGAGAAAATCTTTTGCGTGTATCTGTATAGGACTATTCTGAAAATTGCCTTTTCCAACATTGCAGTAAATAACCTTCATCCGTGCTCTTTCTCCCAAGTCAGGTAAAAAATGTTTGCTGAACTCAGCTTGGAAGTATCTTTAAGGAGGATCTCCCTCTGAGAGCTTTTTAACGTTTCACTGCAGCGGGGAGCGAATATCAATAACATCCATTTCAGGAATGTACCCTGTGGAGAAAAATTCTTCCTTTTAGCTTTTTAGGATCATATGGTAAAGTGCCTTTTCCTCTTTGTCGTTCATTGCCTGCACTGAGCCTCCCTTGCCAATGGAAACACAAAACACTCCTGCTCAATGACCTTTGCCAGTAGCCATCAGAGCATCTTCTTAGGAGAGCGTTTGAACGATCACTACAGGCGGTGCAGATTATTGTTATGATCAACTCAAAGAAAGTTGACGCTTCCCAGAAACTCCAGCTTGTGGCTGTTAATGGTCATCTTGAGAAGAGACTTTTAATAGACTGCAGTTCAAACTCTAGTCAGGTTCCCACTAGCATCTCATGATGAATTATATTGCTTAAGACAGGTGGCCAATATCTGAAAGCAACATCTTCATCTTAGGGGTTTTAAATTTCAGTAGTGTTGGGAGACAGTATCTATAACATCCATAATATGAAGGACAAGTTTGGTGAAAATCTCGTTCGTGTAACTGTGTACATTCATCATGCAAATTGCCTTTTCCCTCATTGCATTTAATGGCCTTCACTCAGCTCTCTCTCCAAAGTAAAGCAAGAAAGCGTTTGTTGAACTCATCTTGCAGGGTCCTTTAAGAATGATCTTCTGAGAGCTTTTAAAATTTTCACGGCAGCTGGGAGAACTTATCTATAATATCCATTCCATTCAAGTAGCATGCGGAGAAAAACACTTGTTTTTAGCTTCTTCAGATCATATTGTCAATTGCATTTCATCTTTGCATTTCATCGCCTGCACTCACATTTCCTCCCTGATTTAAAGAGAAAACACTACTGCTAAACCTACTCTGCCAGTAGCTGTTAGGAACAACTTCCTTTGAGAGTTTCAACATTTCAACACACCTCGGAAAGAAGCTTTACCAAATCCATTCAATGAAAGTATACCGTGAAGAAGACCTCTTCTTGTACCTGCTTAGGATTATGTTCATGAATGACTTTAAAGGCACTGCAGTTCAGTCTGCATCTAGGTTATCATTAGCATATCATGATGAACACTATTGCTTAACACAGGTTGCCAATGTCTGTTAGTAACTTCTTCATATGAGAGGTTTTAAATTTTCAGTTCAGCTGGAGAGAGTATCTAAACATCCATGAAATGAGAGTTCAGTGTGGAGAAAATCTCTTGGTTGTATCTGTATAGGAGTATCCTGAAAATTGCCTTTTCCACCTTTGCAGTTAACGACCTTCACTTAAGAATTCGCTCCCAGGTAAGGCAAGAAAGATCTTGCTGAACTCAGATGGCAAGTAGCTTTCAGCAGATCTGTCTCTGCGAGATTTTAAACTTTCCACTGAAGCTGGGACAGAATATCTATACCATACATTCCATGTAAGTACTCTGTGGAGGAAGATACGTCCTTTAGCTTTTTAAGATCATCTTACAAAATGCCTTTTTCATCTCTGAAGTTCATTGCCTGCACTCAGGTCTCCTCCACAACATAAAGACAAAACACCACTGTAAACCTATTTTGCCAGTTGCTGCTAGGAGCACATTCCTATGAGATGTTAAAATTGTCACCACAACCGGGGAAGAAACTCTATCACATCCATTCAACGAAAGTACCGTGTGAAGAATATCTTTACATGTCGCTGTTTAGAATCATATTCATGAGTGACATTAAAAACATTGTAGTTCAGTCTACCTTCAGGGTCTCACTAGCATATCATTATCAACACTATTGTTTACCACAGGTTGCAAATATCTCTTAGGAATACCTTCGTATGAGAGGTTTTAAAATTTCAGTACAGATGGGAGGATCTATAACATCTATAAAATGAAAGATCATTGTAGAGAAAATTTCTTGCTAATATCTGTATAGGACTATCCTGAAAATTTCCTTTGCATCCTTGCAGTTAACAACATTCACTTAGTAATTCTCTCCCTATTTAATGAAAGAAAGGCCTTGCTGAACTCAGATTGCAAGTAGCTTTCCACAGGATCTGCCTCTGAGAGCTTTTAAACTTTCCACCGCAGCTGGGACACAATATCCAGAACATCCAGTACATGAACGTATGCTGTGCAGAAAAACTCTTCCTTGTAGATTTTTAGATGATGTGGTTCAGTACCTTTTCCTCTTTGCCGTTCATTGCCTGCACTGAGGCTGTCTTCCCAATGGAATGACAAAACACCACTAAGCAACCAAGTTTGCCAGTAGTTTTCAGGATCATCTTACTAGGAGAGCTATCACTACAGGTGGTGCAGATTATCCTTACCATCCATTCGATGACAGTTGACTCTACAGAGAAACTCCTCCTTGTAGCTGTTTAGGATCATCTTGAGAATTTGAATACACTGCAGTTCAAACTACATTCAGGGTCTCACTAGCATATCATGACGAACACTTTTGTTTAACACAGATACAAAATAAGTGTAAGTAACATCTTCATATGAGAGGTTTTAAAATTTCAGTACACTTGGGAGATAGTATCTATAGCATCTGTAAAAGGAAAGGTCAGTCTGGAGCAAAATTCTTGCTTGCATCTGTAGAAGACTATCCTGAAAATTGCCTCTCCCAACATTGCTGTTAATGACATTTACTTAAGAATTTTCTCCCTGGGGCCTGCCTGGTGGCGCAAACGGTTTCGTGTGCACGCTCCACTTTGGTGTCCTGGGGTTTTCATTTTCCCAACCCTGGGCACGCACCAACGCACAGCTTGCCAGGACATGCTGTGGTGGCGTCCCATATAAAGTAGAGGAAGATGGGCACAGATGTTATCTCAGGGCCAAACTTCCTCAGCNANAANNAGNAGGATCAGCATCGGATGTTACCTCAGGGCTGATCTTCCTCACAAAAACAAAAAGAGACTTCTCTCCCATGTAATGTCAGCAAGTTCTTGCTTAAATCTGCTCGCAAGTACATTTAAGGAGCATGTACCCTTGAGAGCTTTTAAACCTTAAACTGCAGCTGGGAGAGAATATCTATTGTATCCATCTAATGAACATACTCTGTGGAGAAAAACATTTCCATTTAGTTTTTGAGGGTCATAATGGAAAGTGCCTTTTCTTCCTTTTGGTTCGTTGCCTGCACTGAGGCTGCCTTCTCAATGGAAAGACAAAATACCACTGCTCAGGCACTTTTGCCAGTAACAACTAAGGAAATGACTTCGTGCCCTGTCTCTCTTCCTTCTAGCAAATGAGGTCCAACTTCCTTAACCAGGTTGGGGACATATTGCCATTTCAGGCCTTGAGAAGGAATATCACATTCCTTTAAGAAGGCACTTTCTGATCACTGCTTCTAAGTAGAGCTCTAGGTACAAGTTAGTAATTGAATTTCAATGATTACTGGAACTTATCTGAACTATGTATAACACCCATCGTTGGAAATAACTTCATGCCCACTATCTCTTCCTTCCATCTCGTAAAGATCAGAATCCTAAAACAGGTATATAACAGAATGCAGTTTCAGGCCTTGAGATTGAATCTCATATTCCTTTGAGAGGGCACTTTCTGACCCAGGCTTGTTAGCAAATGTCTAGCAACGACTTTGTATATGAGTGGCAATCATCACTACAGCTGAGCTCATCTGTATATAATACCCATCCCTGGAAGTATCTTTGTGCTCACTCGCTCTTCATTTCAGCTAGTGAGAATCACCTTCCTAAACCAGGTTTAGAACATAATGCTATTTTGGTCATTGAGAGCAAATCTCACATTCCTCTGTGAAGACACTTACTGATAACTTCTTGTAAGTAGATGTCTAGGAACAAGTTTATATTGGAGCATCAATCAGTATTACAACTGAGTAAAATGATTTATAATACCCATTCCACGAAATAACTTCATGTAAAAACTCTCTTCCTTCTAGCACTAAGCATCACTAAACTAAACACGTTTTGGACCATATTGCCTTGTTGGGCCCTGAGAAGGATTCTCACATTCCTTTGAGAAGGCAATTTCTGATCCCAGAGTGGAAGTAGATGTCTAGGAACAAGTTTGTATATGAGTGGCAAGTGTTACGACAGCTGAGCTAAGCTGTGTATGATACCCATTCCTGAAAATAACTTTGTGCCTCATCTCTCTTCCTTCCAACTCATAAGGATCACAAAGCTAAACCAGGTTTGGAACATATTGCCATGTCACTCCTTGAGATGGAATCTCATATTCCTTTGAGAAGGCACATTCTGATCCTGTCCAGAATGTTGAAGTCTAGGAATAAGTATGTATATGTGTTAATCATTACTAGATCTGAGCTCAACTGTCTATAACAACCATTCCAGGTAATACTTTTTGCCTCATCTCTCCTTCTTCAATCTCATAAGGATCACAAATATAAACCAAGTTTCATGCATCATGCCATGCCATTTCAGACCTTGAGAATGAATCTCACACTACTTTGAAGGCACTTTCTGATCCCTGCTTCTAAGTAGATATCCAGGACAAGATTCCATATAAGTGGCAATCGTTACTACAACTGAACTATTCTTTGAATAACACCCAATCCTGAAAATAACTTCATGCCAAATCTATCTTCCTTCCAGCTCGTAATGAAGACCTTCCTCAACCAAGTTGGGGACATATTGCCATTTCAGACCTTGAGAAGAAATCTCACATTCCTTTGAGACAGCAGTTTCTGATCACAGCCTGCACTTAGACGTCTAGGATCAAGTTTGTATGTGAGTGGCAATCACTAATAGAGCTGTGCTTCTCTCTTCCTTCCATCTCGTAAGGATCACAAACCTAAATCAGGTTTCGAACATAATGCCATTTCAGGCCCTTGAGAACAAATCTCACACTCCTTTGAGAAAGCACTTTCTGATCCCTGCTTGTAAGTAAATATCTAGTAACGAGTTTCTAAAAGAGTGGCAATCATTACTACAGCTAAGCTAAACTATGTATCAGAACCATTCCTCAATATAACTTCCTACCCCATCTCTCTTCCTTCCAGCTCTAAAGGATTACATTCCTAAGCAAGGTTTTGAATGTAATACCATGTCGGGCCTTGAGAAGGAATCTCACGCTACCTTGAGAAGGAACTTTCTGATCCCAGCTTCTAAGTAGATCCCTAGAAACAAGTTTGTATATGAGTGGAATCATTACTACAACTGAGCTGAACTATGAATAACACCTATTCCTGAAAATAACTTCGTGCCAGTCTCTCTTCCTTCCAGATCATAAGGCCCACCTTCCTCAACCACGTTTGGAACATATTGCCATTTCCGGCCTTGAGAAGGAATCTCATATTCCTTTAAGAAGGCACTTTCTGATCACTGCTTCTAAGTATATGTCCAGGAACAAGATTCTATATAAGTGGCCATCGTTAGTACAACTGAGCTATTCTATGAATAACATCAATTCCTGGAAAAAATCTTCATGCTCAATCTCTCTTACTTCCAGCTCGTAAGTACCACCTTCCTCGACCAATTTTGGAACATATTGCTGTTTCAGACCTTCAGAAGGAATATCACATTTCTTTGAGAAGTTGCTTTCTGATCCTGGGGTTATGTAGATGTCTAGGAATAAGTTTGTATATGAGTGGCAATCATTACTACACCTGAGTTAATCTATGTAGAAAACTCATTCATGAAAATGTCATTGTGCCCAATCTCTCTTCCTTCCATCCAGTAAGGATCACAAACCTAAACGAGGTTTGGGACATATTGCGATTTTGGGCCCTGAGAAGGAAAGTCACATTCCTTTGCGAAGGCCCTTTGTGTTCCTGACCTGTATGTAGGGAACTTGTTCCATGAACAAGTTTGCATATGAGTGGCAATCATGACGACAGGAGCTAAAGTATGTATAACAGCCATTCCTGGAAATCACTTTGTGCCTAATCTCTCTTCCTTTATCTCATCAGGATCAGCTTGCTCAACCATTGTTGGAACATCATGGTATTTTGGGCCTTGAGAAGGAACCTCATAGGGTCCAGCCCCATGGTGTAGTGGTTAAGTGTGCACCCTCTGTTGCTGGTGGCCCACGTTCAGATACCGGGCAGACACTGACACACAGTTTGTCAGGCCATGCTGTGGTGTCATCCCACATAAAGTGGAGGAAGATTGGGACGGATGTTAGTTCTGGGCCAGACTTCCTCAGCAAATAGAGGAGGATTGGTATGGACGTTAGCTCAGGGCTGAACTTACTCAGAAAGAAAAAAGAGAAGGAACCTCATATTCCTTTCAGAAGGAACCTTCTTATCCCGGCCTCTAGGTAGAAGTGTAGGAACAAGTTTTGTTTGGCAATCGTTACTACAACTGAGCTAAACTGTGACTAACAGCCATTCCTGGAAATAACTTCATGCCCAAACTCTCTTCATTCTGGCTCGTAAGGACCACCTTCATCAACCAGGTTTGGAACATAGTGCCCTCTCAGGCCTTTAGAAGGAATCTCACATTCTTTTCAGAACACACTCTCTGATACCAGCTTCTAAGTAGATATCTAGGAACAAGTTTGTATAGGCGTGACTGTCATTACTACAGCTAACAAACTTGGTATATCACCCATTCCTGGAAATCACTTTGTGCCTAGTCTCTCTTCTTTCCATCTCATAAGGATCACAAACCTAAACCTGATTTGGACCATAATGCCATGTCAGTCCTTAAGAAGGAGTCTCACATTGCTTTCAGAAGGAATGTTCTGATCCTGGCTTTTACGTAGATGTCTAGGAACAAGTTTGTATATGATTGGCAATCATTACTACAGTTGAGGTGAACTTCACATAACACCCATTCCTGGAAGTTACTTTGTGCCTAATCTCTCTTCCTTCCATCTCATAAAGATCACAAACCTAAACCAGATTTCGAACATACTGTCATTTTGCACCTGGACAACAAAACACACATGCTCTTGAGAAAGCTCTAAGTAGATGTCTAGGAAAACGTTGCTATATGAGTTTCAATCATTAGTAGAGGTGAGCTTTATTTTGTATAACATCCATTCCCGGAAATAACTTTGTGCCTTATCGCGCTTCCTTCAATCACGTAAGGATCACAACCCAAAACGAGGTTTGGTAAATAATGCCAAGTCGGCCATTGAGAACGAATCTCACATTTCTTTGAGAAGGCAATTTCTGATCCTGGCTTGTAAGTAAATGTCTGGGAACAAGTTTGAATATGAGTGGCAATCATTACTACAGCAGAGATGATATATATATCACCTATTATTGAAAATAACTTGGTGCCCAATCTCTCTTCCTTCCAGCTCGTAAGCATCACCAACCTAAATGTTTTGGAACATATTGGCATTCGGACCCTGAGAAGGTATCTCACATTCCTATGAGAAGGCACTTTCTAATCCCAGCCTATATGTAGATATGCAGGAACAAGTTTGTAAATGAGTGACAATCATTTTAAAAGCAGATTTAAAAGGTGTATAACACCTAATCCCTGAAACAATTTTGTGCATAATCTCTCTTCCTCCCATGTTGTAAGGATCACTTTGCTCACCCAGGAACATAATTTGGAAAATAATGCCATTTCTGGACCTGAGAATTAATCTTACATTCTTTTGAGAAGGAAATTTCTGATGCAGGCTTCTAAGTAGAAGTCCATGAACAAGTTTGTATATGAGTGGCAATCTTCCTACAGCTTAGCAAAAGTATGTGTAACGCCCATTCCTGGAAATAAATTTGTGCCTAACCTCTCTTCTTTCCATCTTGTAATGGTGAAAAACCTGAACCCGGTTTGGAGCATAATGCCATGTTGTGCCCTGAGAACGAATCTCATACTCCTTTGATAAGGCACTTTCTGAACCACCTTGTAAGTAACAGTCTAGGAACGAGTAGCTATATGAGTGGTAATCGTTAGTACAACTGAGCTAACCTATGTATAGCACCTGCTTCTGGACATGACTTCATGCCCAATCTCCCTTCCTTCCAGCTGCTACAGATCTCCTTCCAAAAGCAGGCTTGTAAACAGGGCCATGTAGGGCCTTGAGGCAGGATCACTCTCAAATGCCTTGGAGAACACAATTTCTTTTCCGGGGTTGAATGTAGACGGTATGAAACACCTTGGTATCTGAGAGGCATTCATTACTACAGCTGAATTGAACTATGTATTACAACCATTCCTGATAGTAACTTCATGCCCAATCTGTCTTCCTTCCAGCTCCCAAGAATCGCCTTCCCAAAGCTGGTTTTGCACAGGGCCATGTAGGGCCTTGAGAGAGAATCTCACACACATGTCTTAGAGAAGGAACTTTCTTATCCCTGTTTGTAAGTAAGAAACATCTTTCTATCTGAGTGGCATCACTACTATAGCTGAATTAAACTATGGATAACGCCAGTTCCTGAACGAAGTTCAGGCCCAATATCCCTTCCTTCCGTTACATGAGGATTGCCTTCCTAAGGAAGGTATGGAACGAGGACCATGTAGTGCCTTGAGACAATCTCACTCACAAGCCATAGAGAGCACACTTAATGATAGCGGATTCTAAGTAGATGGTTAGGAACATGTTTGTATCTGAGTGGCAAGAATTGCTACAGCTGAGCTAAACTAAGTATAACACCCATTCCTGGAAATGACTTAGTGCCCAATCTCCCTTCCTTCCAACTCCTAAGGATTGCCTTCTCAAAGCAGGTTTGGAAACAGGACTGTGTATTGTCTTGTGACAGCATCTCACCATAAGCCATTGAGAGCACGTTTTCTCATACTACATTCTAAGTAGATGGCTAGAAGCATGTTTGTATCTGAGTGGCAGGCATTACTACAGCTGAGCTAAACTAAGTATAACTCCCATTCCTGGAAATTACTATGTGCCCAATCTCCCTCCTTCCAGCTCCAAAGGATCACTTTCCCAAAGCAGGTATGGAAACAGGGCCGTGTAGGGCCTTGACACAGGATCACTCTCAAATGCCTTCGAGAACGGAATTTCTTATCCTGGGTTGGAAGTAGATGGCTAGAAACATCTTTGTTTGTGAGTGGCAATCATTACTACAGCTGAGTTAAACTATGTATAAGACCCATTCCTGGAAACAACTTGGTGCCCAATCTCCCTTTCTCCCAGCTCCTAAAGATCGCCATCCAAAACCAGGTTGTGCACAGGGCCATGGAGGGCCTTGAGAGAGGATTTCACACACATGTCTTTGGGAAGGCACTTTCTTATCTCGGCTTGTAAGTAGATGGAAAGAAACATCTTTCTATCTGTGTGGCAATCACTACTGAAGGTGAGTTAAACTATGTATAACACCCATTCCTGGAAAAAACTTCTTGCCACATCTCCCTTCCTTCCAGTGCAAAAGGATCGCCTTGCCAAAGCATGTTTACACAGACCCATGAAGGGCCTTGAGAGACAATCTCATCCACATGATTTAGAGAAAGCACTTTCTTATCCTGGCTTGTATTTAGATGGTAAGAGACATCTTTGTATCTGAGTGGCAATCACTACTACAACTCGGATAAACTATGTATAGCACCCATTCCTGGAAGCAACTTCACGCCCCATCTCTTTTCCTCCCCACTCCTAAAGATCGCCTTCCCAAAAAGGTTTTGCACAGGTCCACATAGCGCCTTCAGAGAGAATCTCACTCACTTGCCTTAGACCAGGCACTTTCTTATCCTGGACAGTAAGTAGATGTTATGAAACATCTTTCTATCTTTGTGGCAATCACTACTAGAGCTGAGTGAAACGATGGATACCAGCCATTCCTGGAAGTAACTTCATGCCCAATCTCCTTTCCTTCCAGCTCCTAAGGATGGCCTTCCCAATGAAAGTTGTGCACAGCACCATGTAGGGCCTTGAGACAGAATCTCAGTCAAATTCCTTAGAGAAGGCACTTTCTTATCCTGGCTTTGTGAGAAGATGGTAAGAAACATCTTGGTATATGAGGGGCAATCACTACTACAGCTGAGTTAAACTATGGATAACATCCATTCCTGGAAGAACCTTCATGCCCCATCTCCCTTCCTTCCACCTGCTAATGATCACCATCCAAAAGGAGGTTTGGAAACAGGGCCGTGGAGTTCCTAGGGACAGGAACACTCTCAAATTCCTTAGAGAACACACTTTCTTCTCTCGGTTTGTAAGTTGACTGAAAGAAACATTTTTGTATCCAAGTGTGAATCATTACTAGCTTTCGGGTTAAGGTTCATGTTAGAGTTTGGGTTAGGGATCAAGTTAGGTTTAGGTTAGGATTAAGGTCTGGGTTCGGGTTTGGGTTAGGTTAAGGTTAGGCTTAGGTTCAGGTTAGGATTTGTGTACTGGCTTGGTTTAGGTTTAGGTTAGGTTGGGGTTAGCGCTAGGGACAGGGTTAGGGTCAGGCTTAGGTTTAGGTTAGCTGGGTTCGGGTTCAAGTTAGGTTAGGCTTAGTGTTAGGTTATGGTTGGGTTCCGCTTAGGTTAGGGTCAGGTGCAGGTTAAAGTTCAGGCTGGTTTATGGCTAGGTTACATTTAGGATTGGGGTTAAGGTTAGGCTTAGGATTCTGGTTAGTGTTAGGGTCGGGTTAGGCTTTGGGTGAGGGTTCGGGATTGAGTTATGGTTAGGCTTAGGTAAGTGTTACTGTTTGCTTAGAATTAGGGCTATCATTGCCTTCCCATTAGGTTAACGCTCAAGTTATTGTTAGGTTAGGTTATGGTTCAGGTTAGGCTTAGTTTAGGTTAGTGTTAGGTTAGGTTGGGGTTAGGTTAGGTTAGGTCCTGGTTAGGTTGGAGTTAGGTTCGTGTACGCTTTTGGTTTAGGTTTAGGGTTAGAGTTAGCCCTCAGGTCAGTGGTCGGGTTAGCTTTAGTTTAAGGTCTGTGTGCTAGGTTCAGCTTAGGTTAGGTTAGGTTTAGTGGTCTGGTTAGTGTTAGAGTTAGTATTAGGTTAGTGTTAGGTTAGGTTAGGATCTGCTCCGCCTTCAGGTTAGGTTAGTGTTAGGGATCGGTTTAGGGTACGAGTTAGGTTAAGGTCTGTGTTAGGATTAGGTTAGGTTTAGGGCTATGGTTGGGTCTGTGTTCAAGTTAGGGATAGGGTTCAAGTTATGGTTAGGGTCAGGTTCTGGTTCGGATTAGATTTAGCATTAGTGTTCACGTTAGGGCTAGGTTTCGGTTCTGGTTAGTGTTAGCATTATGGTTAGTTTTCAGGTTAGGATTAGGTTAGGTTTAGGATTAATGTTAAGTTTAGGCTTAGGTTTAGTATTATGGTTCGATTTCGGTTAGAGTTAGGTTAGGATTCATGTTAGGTAAGGGTTATTGTTCAAGTTAGCATTAAGTTTAGTTTTAGTGTTAGTATTTGGATTAGGTTGTGGTTATGTTTAGGTTAGCTTTAGTGTTAGGGTTCACGTTAGGTTAGGATTACGGTTGCCTTCAGTTTAGGTTGGAGTTGGGTTATGTACAGGGTTATGTTTAGTGTTCAGATTAATGTTACGATTAGGTTTCAGTTTCGGTTTAGGGTTAACCTTAGCTTTAGGTTCAAGTTAGTGCTAGGTTAGGTTAGGTTGGATTCAAGTTAGGTTAGGTTAGAATTAGAGCTGGATTTAGGTTATGGTTCAGTGTAGTGTTAGGTTTAAGGTTAGGTTAAGGGTTGGGGTTAGGTTAGGATTGGGTTTAGTGTTAGAGTTAGTGTTCAGTGTTAGTGTTAGGTTAGGTTCAGCTTCAAGATCATGTTAGGTTAGGTTAGTGTCGAGCTAGAGTCGGGTTAGGTTAGGTTACGTTTCAGGTTAGGGTTTCTCATAATGTTAGGGTTAATATTCGTGTTAGGATAATGGTTAGCTGTAGGGTTAGGTTGGTTTCATGTTAGGTTAGATATGGGGTTCAGGTTAGCTTTAGGTTTCAACTTCTTGTTCAAGTTAGTGTTAGTGTTACGCTTCGGGTTATGTTTAGGGTTAGGATTAGAGTTACAGCTATTGTTAGTGTTACATTTAGGGAGAGGTTAGGGTTCAGATTAGGTTAGGTTAGGTTAGGTCTGGTTCTGGATTGTGCTAGGGTTTCGCTTATTGTCGGGTTTGGCTTCGTGTCAGGTTGGGTTTTGAGTTCAGTTTAGTTAACGGTTAGGTGAGGGTTAGGTTAGACTTTGGTTTCAAGTTACTATTAGGTTGGGGTTGGGGTTAGGATTAGGCTTCAGTTTAGTGCTGGGGTTACGGTTAGGTTGGTTTGGGTTAGGTTAGATCTTGTTAGGTTAGGGTAGGACTGGGTTAGGTTAGAGTTCGGGTTTGGGTTAGGATTAGGTTAGTGTTAGAGTTTGGGTTAGGTTAGGCTTCAAGTTAGCACTAGGTTAGGTTAGGTTGGGTTGGGTTACAGATAGCATTAGGATTCAAGTTTAGGTTAGGTTAGGTCTGCTTAGGTTATGGTTCAAGTTAGTGTTAGGTTGCTGTTAGAGTTCGAATTATGGTTAGGCTTAGGTTAGGGCTAGGTTTACTCTTAGGCTTTGGTTGGGTTAGGTTAGGTTAGGTTAGGTTTGGGTTAGTGTTTGTGTCATGGTTAGTTTGGTTAGGATTAGGATAGCGATAGTGTTCAGTTTAGTGTTAGGCTGGAGTTCGGTTTAGGTTTGGTTTTGGGTTAAGGTTAGGTTCTGATTAGGTTTATGTTTAGCTGCTCAGTTTAGGTTCTGGGTGAGGATTAAGGTTACGGTTAAGGTTACAGTTAGGGTTAGTGTTAGGTTAGGATACAGGTTAGGTTTAGAGTCAGAGTAAGAGTTAGGGTTAGTTTTATGATTCAACTTCAGGTTAGGGTTTTGATTAGGTTTCGTGTTAGGTAAGCCTTACAGTTTGGGTTAGGTTAGGTATAAGGGTAAGTTTAGTTTTAGGTTAGTGTTTGGATTAGCGTGAGGGTTCCATTTCAGGTTAGGGATTGGTTATGGTTAGGTTAGGATCAAGTTACGCTTCAGGTTAGGATTAGGTTAGGTACGGGTTAAGTTTAGGCTAGGTTAGTGTTCTGCACGAGTTAGTGTTAGGTTAGGCCTAGGTTAGTGTTAGAGTTGGCTGCAGGTTCAAGTTAAGGTTAGGGATATGGTTACTGTTAGGTTAGATTTATGGTTATGGTTGGGTTCCTGTTAGGTTTAGGTTAGGTTAGGTTCAGGTTAGGTTAGGTTTAGGATTAGTGTTAGGTTTCAGGACAGGGTTATGGTTAAGGTTACTGTTAGGGTTACGCTTAGGCTCTGTTTGGGTTACAGTTAGGTTTAAGGTTAGGGTCAGGTTAGGGTTCGGTTTAGTGTTAGGTTCAGGTTAGGGTCTGGGTTAGGTTCAGGTTAGGGTTTAGGGTTTGGTTTGTTGTAAAGCTAGGTTATTGGTCTGGTCAGTGTTAGGTCAGGCCAGCACTGGTTTTCTTTAGGCTTAAAGTTAGCCTTAGGGTTTAGGGTTAGGTTTATTATTAGTGTTAGGTTATTGTTGGGCTAGGTTGGGGTTAGGCTTCGCTTTGGGGATCTAGGAAGTTTTAGGGTTAGGTTGCTGTTCGGATTAGTGATAGGGTTACTGCTATGGTTTGGGTTATGGTTAGGCTAAGGTTTATGGCTAGGTTTAGGTTGGGTTAGATTAGGCTTAGGTTAGGTTATGGTTTGGGTAGGGTTAGTGTTAGTTTTCATGCTAGGTTAGGTTAGGTTAGTTATAGGGTTACTCTTAAGGTTAGGTTAGTGCAAGGGTTAGGGTTCTGGTTTTGGCTTAGGTTATGGTTAGGTATAGGATTAGAGTTAGTGGTCTGATTGGGGTTCTGGTTCCAGTTCGGTTCGGATTTGGGTTAGGGTTAGAGTTAGGGTAGGATTAGGCTTCAAGTTAGGTTAGGTTAGGTTCAAGTAGGATTAGAGTTAGTGTTAGGTTAGAGTTCGGGTTCTGGTTTGGGTTACATTTAATGGTAGGATGGCGCCATGGTCATGCTTTGGATTACAGTTACCATTTGGTTCAGGTTAGGGTTTGAGTTAGGATTATGCTTAGGTTAGAGTTCTGGTTAGGTTTAGGTTAGTGTTCAAGTTAGGGTTTAGTTGGGTTAGAGCTAGTGTTTGCTTTAGGTTTAGGTTAGTTTTAGGTTAGGCTAAGGGTTCAGTTTAGAGTTATGTTAGGTTCGGATTCATGTTAGTAATTGGGTTCAAATGTGGTTTAGGTTAGGTTTTGGGTTAGGGTTTGGGTTAGATTTAGGGTACTGGTTAGGTTAGGTTATGGTGTGGTTAGTGTTAGGTTAGGGTTTGAGTTAGGTTAGCTTTAGTGTTAGGTTCAGGTGGGTTAGAGTTAACATTCTTGTTAGGTTATTGGTAGGTAGAGTTTTAGGTTGGGTTTGGGGTTAGGTTAGGGTTCATGTTAAGTATACTGTTAGGATTAGGGTTCGCTTTCATGTTAGGATTAGGTTGAGTTAGATTAATGGTTAGTATTAGGTTATGGTTTATGTTAGGATTAGGATAGTGAGTGTTAAGGTTAGGGTTCGGTTTCAGGTTACGCTTAGTGTTAGATTCAGGGTTTGGTTTCAGGTTAGGCTAGGTTGGGTTCATGTTAGGGTTCTGGGTAGGCTTATGGTTTTGCTTAGGTTTAGGTTTAGTGTTATAGTTAGTGTTCACATTTGGGCTAGGGTTAGGGTTCGGGTTCGGGATCCAGTTAGGGTTAGGGTTAGGCATCTTGTTAGCGTTAGCACTAGGGTTCAGGTTAGGTTTAGCGTTACGATTAGGTTAAGGTTATGGTTAGGTTTATGCCTCAGGTTATGGATAGGTTAATGATTCATGTTAATGTTATGGTTAGGGTTGGGATTAAGGTTAGGTTTATTGTTGGTGTTAGGTTTCTGGTTAGGGTTAGGATTCAGCTACATGTTAGGTTAGTGTTCAGATTCAGTTTAGGGTTAGTGTTATGATCAGGTTAGGGTTAAGGTTAGTGATACTGTTGGGGTTAGAGTTAGCATTAGGATTCTGTTTAGGGCGAGGCATTACTATTCTGGTTAGTGTTAGTGTTAGGGTTAGGATTCAGTTTCAGTTTACAGGTAGGATTGCATTCGGGTTAGGTATTAGGGACAGGCTTAGTGTTCGTGTTAGCTTTATGGTTTGGGTTAGGTTTCCGTTTCAGTTTAGAGTTGGCATTCAGGCTCTAGTTAAGGTTAGGGTTAGGTTTTCACTACCGTTTAGACTTAGCATTCAGGCACGAGTTAGCATTACTGTCCTGTTTACGCTAAGGGTGAGGGTTCTGGTAAAGGTTAGGTTTATTGCTAGAGGTCTGTTCAATTTGTGGTTACAGGTAGGCCGGGTCAGTGTTAGCTTTAGACTATGTTTTGGGTTCTGTTTATGGTTAGGTTTCAGGTTCAGTTTAGATTTAGGGATTTTTTTCAGTTAGTGTTGTATTTAGGATTAGGGTTCAGTTTAGGCTTAGTATTAGCATGCGGGTTAGTGTTAGTGTTAGGTTTAGAGTTAGGGTTAGGGTTTGAGTTATGGATAGGGTTTGGGTTCGGGGTTCGGTTACGGTTAATGTTAGAGTTAACCTTAACCTTGGGCACTTAGATGGCCCGGGCTTCACTACTCCAGAGAGGAGTCTGGGACCTGTCGCCTGAAGGGCACACCAAGGGTGGCCCCAGATCCTTAGGCCTCCGTCCTGCTGTGGCCAAACTCACTGCCTTGCCATATGCCTGTCTCAGCACTTGTGACTCTACAGATGCTTTCCACTACCTGGCTGGAATTGAAAAGTGTGGGGGGTTGGGGATGACATGGTTTGGTCATTCCAGGAAGAAATGAGGCCCGGGACGAAGAAGCTGGCTGAGGCAGAGCCTTGACCTCGCACCCCAGTCCGCCTTGGCAGCCAGGGCCAGACTACCACTTCCAAAGAAGGGAAGTGGCTGGCAAGCTGAGTGTGTGTGGGGTGATAGGAGGGAGACAACAGCTGAAGCCAAGTCAAGAAAGGCAGCGTTCCTTCTTCACCTGCATGTGGCAGGTGCGAGAGAGCACCCCAGTTGGTCAGAGACCAGCAGACTGGTGAAGCATTCAATGAGGACCCCCGAGGCCTGGTGGCCGTGCCTGCGCCATTGGTCTGACACATTGAACAAAAGCCCACAGGGGTCCCTGAGTGGCCAGAGAAAGATGGGCCCATGAGAGAGGTAGGCAAGGTGGGCAGGTTGAGTCCACATCTCTCCTCAGGTCCTTGAGGGAGAAAGAGAGAGACACAGAGAAACAGAGAGAGAGAGAGAGATCTCTGAACTATGAGTCACTGCCTCCACCACTGGTGCCAACTCACACACCATCCCACTTCCCCCCGCCACCCCCATGTCCGCCCCTGGGCCAGCCCCACCACAGAGAGGTTGGTTCCTTGTCATTTCCATGCTGTCCCTTCGGGACCTGATGCCAGAACAGGGGAAAACTTTCAGACAAAGGTTTCCATGTCCCTAACCATGAGAATGGTCTTCTTCCCCTCTCAAATCTGAAAACCTCACCCCAACATCCTCCTTTGTCTTGAACTGAAGATAGTATTGAAGAGGAGAACTCTGCCATTGTTTTGAGAGACTCAGTTTCCTTGTTTCTCTCATCTACCCATGTTATTAAGCTTGAGGTTATTTTCTCCAGCTAACCTGTCCTGTTAATGATTTGGCCAGCCAAAAGAAATTTAAGGGAAAGGGTGGAAGGGCTTTCTCTCTCTGCCGCTGAGAGCTCTGAGCTGGGTCCCTCCCCAGACTTGGCCAGGGACAGCCCATACCCAGAGGCCATCTCCCGAGGCATCCCAGGATTGGCTCACTGCCGGCCCCCCTCTCTCACCACTGTCAAGTCCATCGTCCTCCCTCAGGATGCCTGGGCAGTTCAGGGACCCAGGTGTGGGAGGAAGATAGATCCCAGGTCTGACACACTGGTTGCGAGGCAGCTTCCACCTCTGACAGTGCCCAGCACACACCCCAGAAAACTTGGCAGCAGGCTCCAGGGATCTTTCCTCCAGAACATGTCCCCTTGGAAGGGGCCTGGCTGACAATTATGGGCCGGCCGGCCAGCCAACTGACTTAGGACAAAGCAGGCGAGCCGAGCCATCCTTCCAGTTGCCCTGGGCTTGGCACTGGCCACCTCAGGAAGAGGGCCTCGCTGGTGCCCTTCATTGTGGATTTCTCCCCAGACCCATGTCCTGGGCACTAGGAAGGCCAGGCCCTCCCGACTCCAGAGAAGAGGCTGGGACCTGTTGCCAGAAGGGCTTTCCCAGTGTGGCCCCGGCTCCCTGTGCCTGCGGCCTGCTGGGGCCAGACTCACTGCTTTGCCATATGCCTGTTTCAGTTCTTCTGACTCCACAGAGCCTCTCCTCCACCTGGCTGGAGTCGACAAGTGCAGGCGTGCGGTGAGGCCATGGTTTTGTTTTTCTAGGAAGAAATGAGGCCCGGCATGAAGCATCTGGGCCAGCCAGATCCTTGACCTCGCACCCCAGTTCGCCTTTCGCTAACAGGGCCAGACCACCACTTCTAAAGAAGGGAAGCATCCAGCGAGCTGAGTGAAAGTGGTCGGATGGGAGGGAGACAACAGCTGAAACCAAGTCAAGAATGGCGGTGTTCCTTCTTCCCCTTCACCTGGCTGATGCAAAAGAGTGCCCCACCTGGTCTGAGCCTCACGGGTGGGCGGGGCCATCACTGTGGACCCCTAAGGCCCGACGGCTGTGCATGCGCCCTTGGCCTGAGTGGTTGAACTCAAGCCGCAAGGCTCCCGGAGTGGCCAGACAAAGAATGGCCCACGGGAGAGGTAGGTGAGGTGGGCAGGGTGTGCCTCCCCCCCCTCAGGTCCTCGACAAAGGGAGACACAGAGAGAGCCAGAGAGATGGAAAGAGAGCGAGATCCCTGACCACTCTAGATTTCAGGTTAGAGTTAGGTTCACTTTAGCTTCGGGTGTGATCAGGTTTTTGTTAGGTTAGTGTTACCTTTGGATTTGGGGTTAGGTTAGCATTAGGATTAGGTTCTGGGTAGGGTTAGGCTTTGGGCTTGGTACGGGTTTGTTTTACATGTAAGGTTATGTTTAGAATTTAGGTTACAATTAAGGTTAGGATTAGGGTCAGTGGTCGGGTTCTGTTTAGTATTAGAGTTATTATTAGGTTTCAAGTAGAGTTAGGTTAGTGTTAGGTTTAGTGTTAGTGTTAGTTTTCAGGTTAGCGCCAGGGTTAGTGTTTGGTTTCGCATCGGTTTAGGTTATGGTCGGGTTAGGCTTCAGGTTAGGTTCAAGTTAGGTTTATGTTTAGGTTAGTATTTAGATTAGGTTATGATTAGGTTTCGGGTTCGGGAAAGTCTTAGCCTAGCTGCTAGGTTTCTTGTTAGGTTAAGGTTAGAGTTAGGACTAGGTTTAGGTTTAGGTTCAAGTTGGGTTCAGATTTTGGTTAGATTTAGGTTAGGTTTTAGTTTTGGATTAGGTTAGGTTAACTTTAGGTTCAATTCAGGTTAGAGTTAGGCTAGGTTAGGTTATGGTTGGGTTTGGATTAGGGTTCGGCTTAGGTTAGTGTTAGCATTAGGTTAGAATTATGATTAGAGTTTTGGTTAGTGTTAAGGGTAGCAATAGGGTTCAGGTTAGGGTAAGGTTTAGTTTTAGTGTTAGGGCTAGTGTTCGAATTAGGTTTAGGGTTAGGGTTCAGTTTCAGGATCTGGTTAGAGTTAGGGTTAGATTCGGGCTAGGATTAGGGTTATAGTTAGGATTAAGTTTCGGGTTAGGGCTGCTGGTAGGGTTAGGTTTAATGTTCGTGTTATGTTTAGGGTTAGGTAACGTCAGGGTTGTTTTCGTGTTAGTGTTAGGGCTGGGTTTCTGGTTCATGTTCCAGATAGAGTTAGGGTTATGTTTTGCTTTTTTGTCATGGTTAAGATTAGGGTTATGTTAACTTTTAGGGTGAAGTTAGTGTTTGGCTTAGGGTTAGGGTCAGGGTTTGGTGTCTCAATGGGGTTAGCTTTACGGTTGGATTAGACTTTGGGTTTGTGTTAGTTTTAGGGAAAGTGTTAAGGTTGGGTTTAGAAACAAGGTTAAGGTTGGGGTTGGGGTTCGGGTTAGGGTTATTGTTAGGATTTGGGTTAGGTTTAAGCTTAGGTTTAGGGCTAGGTTTAGAGTTAGTTTTGGATTAGGGATAGGGTTGGGTTCCGGTTGGATTTGAGTTTGAGTTAGGTTAGGTTTAGGATTCGGTTCAAGTTAGGTTAAGGTTAGTTTTCATGTTAGAGTTAGAATTATGGTTACAGTTAGGTTCATTTTGGAGTTAATGTTAGGTTAGGGTTAGGTTTAAGCTTAGGTTCAGGTTAGGTTATGGTTAGAGTTAGTGTTCGGTTTAGGATCACAGTTAGATTGAGGGTTAGGTTGGGTTCAAGTTAGAGTTAGGTTAGCGTTATGTTTAGTGTTAGGGTTAGTGTTTGGTTTACAGTTATGGTTAGTGTTTGGTGTCAGTATCAGGTTAGGTTTACTGTTAGGTTCAGGTTAGCGCTTGAGTTAGGTTAGGTTTCAGGTTTGGGTTAGAGTTAGGTTAGTGTTCACCTTAGCGTTAGTTTTAGTTTTAGGGTAGGGTTGGGTTCTGGTTCTGTTTAGGTGCAAGTTTCGGTTTAGGTTACAGTTCCAGTTCATATTCATCTAGGGTTTGGGTTAGGATTAGGTTACTGTGAGGTTTAGGCTTAGGTTTACTGTGAGGTTTGTCTTCGGATTAGGTTAGGTTTAGGTTTTGGGTCAGGATAAGATTAGGTTTAAGGTTAGCATCAAATTAGGCTTTGGGTTAGGATTACTTTTGGGGTCCTGGTTAGGGTTTGGGTTAGGTTAGGCTTATGTTTAGGTTAGGTTGGGTTGAGTTAGGTTACTGTTAGGTTCATGTTAGGGTTAGGGTTATGTTTAGTCTTAGAGTTAGTGTTCAGATTAGGGTTAGAGTTAGCTTTCAGGTTCATGTTAAGGTTAAGATTAGTGGTAGTGTTCTGGTTAGGGTTAGGGTTAGGGTTCTGAAGATTAGGTTAGTGTTAGCGTTAGGGTTAAGGTTGATTTTATGGTTAGGATTAGGTCAGGTATGGTTATGGATTCAAGATTGGATTAAAGTTAGGTTTAGGGTCGGGTTAATTTTAGGATTAGGGTTTGGGTTATGGATTGGTTTATGGATAGTATTAAAGGTAAGGTTATCATTAAGGTTTGGGTTAAGGTTAGGATTGGTTGGCTTATAATTAGGTTAGGCTTCATGTTAGCATTAGTGTTAGGTTTAGGTTTAGGTTTAAAATTAGTGTTCAGATTAGGTTATGTTTAGGGTTAGGTTTCGGGTTCAGGTTAGGGTCAGATTAGTGGTAGGGTTCGTGTTAGGGTAATGGCTAGGTTTCATGTTAGGGTTGGGTTTGGGTTAGGCTTAGGGTTCATTTGAGCATTATGGTTAGTGTTAGGGTTAGGGTCAGGGTTGTGATTATGCTTAGGATTAGGTTTAGGATTTGGGTTAGGGCTAGGGTTAGGGTTCAGCTTAGGTTTAAGCTTAGAGTGTGGCTTAGTGTTAGGGCTAGTGTTCTGGTTGGGTTTAGCTTTAGGATCATGGTGATGGTTCAGGTACAGTTTGTGGTTAACGTTAGGTTTCATGTTAGTGTAAAGTTTAGGGTTAGAATTAGGGTTAGGGCTAAGGTTAGTGTTAGGTTTGGGTTCACTTAGGATTAGCATTAGGGTTAGGGTTAAGTTTTGGGTTCGGGTACGGGTTAGGCTGAGGGTTACTGCTAGAGTTTGGGTTATGGTTAGGCTTAGAGTTAAGGCTAGGTTTAGTTTTAGGGTTGGGTTGGGTTAGGGTAAGGGTTAAGGTTCTGCTTAGGTTTATGGTTAGTATTAGTGTTAGGTTTCAGGATAGTGTTAGGCTGAGGGTTACTGTTAGGGATAGGGTTAGGCTTATGTTTGGATTCCAGTTAGGTCTAAGGTTTGTGTTCAGGTTAGGTTTGTTTGAGGGTTAGTGTTAGTGTTAGGTTAGATTTCAGGTTACAGTTAGGTTTAGGTTTCAGGTTAGTGTTAGGGTTGGGGTTGGGGTTAGGGCTTGGTTATGGGTATGGTTAATGTTAGGTTAGGTACGGGCACCGGTTTTATTTAGGGTTAGTGTTAGGGTTTAGGGTTAGGGTAGGATTAGGGTTAGTGTTAAGGTTATGCTTACGGTTCAGGTTCAGGTTACATTTAGCGTTAGGGTGGGGTTATGGTTACGATTTGGTTTGGGTTAGGGTTAGGCTTAGGGATACGGTTAGGGTTAGGTCTAGTGGTCGGGTTAGGGGTTAGTTGGGTATAGGTCTAGGGTTTGGTTTAGGTTTAGCCTTAGTTCTAGGGTTAGAGTAAGTGTTCGGCTTAGGGTTAGATTAGGATTAGAGTTCTGGTTAGGGTTAGTATTTGGGTTTGGGTTCAGTTTAAGGTTAGCATTCAGGTTTGGGTTAGGGTTAGGGTACGTGTTAGGCTTAGGGTTATGATGTGGGTTAGTGTTGTGGTTCGTGTTAGTGTTAGGGTTCATGTTCGAGTTTGAGTTATGATTCGTGTTTGTGTCAGAGATACAGTTCTGGTTAGGGTTTAGGTTAGGTTTAATGTTTGGTTTTGTGTTGGTTTTAGGGTGCGGGTTACTATTAGTTTTAGGGCTTGTGTTAGGGTTAGGGATAGATTTAGTGTTATGTTTAGGGTTAGGGCCATTGCTAATGCTAGTGCTAAGGCTAGGGTTAGTTCTAGAGCTTGGTGAATGTTTACGGTTCGCTCTAGAGCCAAGGTTAGAGTCATGTCTAGGACTGGTTTTGGGTTAGGTCCAGAGCAAGGAGTAGACTTGGTGTTACAATTAGGTTTAGGGTTATTGTTGGTTAGGGCTAAGGTTAAGGTTAGGGTAAATTTTAGGTTTATGACCATTGCTAGGGTTAGTGCTAAGGTAATGGTTAGATCTAGGGCTTGGTGAAGTTTCATGTTTCCCTCTGGAGCCAGGGTTAGGGTCAGGTCTAGGACTGCTTTAGGGTTAAGTCCAGGGCAAAGAGTAGGCTTGGTGTTACAGTTAGGGTTAGGCTTATTGTTGGTTATGGCTAAAGTTAATGTTAGGGTTAGTGTAAGGGTTAGGGTCATTGCTAGGGTTAATGTTAAGGTTAGGGTTATGTCTAAGGCTTTGTCAAGCATTAAAGTGTGGGCTAGGGCTAGCGTTAGCGTCAGGACTAAGACAATATGAGGGTTAGGATTAAGGTTAAGGTTATGTTTAGGGTGAGGTTTACCGTTTGGGTTAGGGTTAGTGTTGCTTAGGGCTAGGGTAGGGTTACTCTTAATGCTAGGGCTGGGTTATGATTAGCTAAGAATGGGTTATGATTACATAGGGCTAGGATTAGTGTTATGGTTATTATTAGTGTTAGAGTAAGTTGTTTGTGTCAGAGATGGGGCTGGTTTTGAGGTTATGGCTAGGGGTAGGATTAGGATTAGATCTAACGTTAGTGTTGGGTGTGCCTTAGAGTTGGGACAATGGAAAGCGTAGTAGTAGGCATAGGGCTTTGGTTTGGCTTAGGAGGAGGGTTAGAAGTTAGTGTTATGCTAGTGTTAAGGTTACTGTTAGGGTTAGGGCTAGGACTAGGGTTAAAGTTAGGGTTACAGTTGGCTTAGGGTTACAGTTACATTGAGTGTTATGGGTAGGCATACTCTTAGGGTTAGTGCTAGGGCTAGTGTTAGGGTTTGCGATAAGCTTAGTCTTAGAGTTAAATTTGGGTTCATCCTAGCTAAAGTTGGGTTCATCCTAACCCTAAAATTAAATCTAGCCATAAACTTAAAGAGAAACCTAACCTTAAATATAATAATGAAACCTAATCTTAATCCCAGCCCTAACAATAACTCTTGCCATAACACTAACCCTAACACTACCCCCACACCTAAACTTCACCCTAAACCTACACGTAACCCTAACCCTAACCCTAACCATTGCTGTAGCCCTAAACCAGTCCTAACGCAAAACCTAGCCCTATTTCTAATCCTATACCTACCATTAAACCTAACCTTAACCGAAACTCAAACCACCTTCCCTATCACTAATGATAACCATAACACTAATCCTAGCCCTATCTAATCATAACCCAGCATTAGCTAATCATAACCCAGCCCTAGCCCTAAGAGTAACCCTACCCTAGCCCTAAGCAACACTAACCCTGACCCAAACGGTAAACCTCACCCTAAACCTAACCTTAGCCTTAAATTTAACCCTCACATTGTCCCAGACCTGATGCTAATGCTAGCCCTAGCCCACACCTTAATGCTTGACCAAGCCTTAAACATAACCCTAACCTTAACATTAACCCTAGCAAGGGCCCTAACACTTACACTAACCCTAACACTAACCTTAGCCGTAACCAACAATAAGCCTAACCCTAATTGTAACACCAAGCCTACTCCTTGCCCTGGACCTAACCCTAAACCAGTCCTAGACCTGACCCTAACCCTGGATCTAGAAGGAAACGTAAACCTTCACCAAGCCCTAGATCTAACCCTTACCTTAGCATTAACACTAGCAATGGCCATAAACCTAACATTTACCCTAACCCTAACCTTAGCCCTAACCAACAATAACCCTAACCCTAATTGTAACACCAAGCCTACTGCTTGCCCTGGACATAACCCAAAATCAGTCCTAGACCTGACCCTAACCCTGGCTCTAGAACGAACCATAAAAATTCACCAAGCCCTAGAACTAATCCTAACCTTAGCACTAACACTAGCAATGGCCCTAACCCTAAACATCACACTAAATCTGTCCCTAACCCTAACACAAACCCTAAAACTAACATTAACAAGCACCGTAAGCCTAACAGAAAATCCAATTCTAAACCTAACCCAAACCCTAACCAGAAATGTATCCCTGACCCGAACATGAACCTTAACTTTAACCTAAACATGAACCCTAACACTAACCCGAACGACAACACTAACCCACACTATAACCCTAAGCCTAACATGTACCCTAACCATAATCCGAACACTAACTTGAATGCTAACCCTAAACTGAACCCAAACCCAACACTAACATTAAGCCAAACTCTAATCCTAATCTAACCCTAACCCGAACACTTACTCTAACCTTAGAGCTAACCCTAAACTTAAACCAAACCCTAGCCCTAACCCAACCAACCCCTAACCCGAGCACTAGCCCTAACCCTAACAGTAACCTTCACCCTAACACTATCCTGAAACCTAACACTAATCCTAACCATAAGCCTAACCAGAACCCTAACCCTTACCCTAACCCAAGCCACCCGTAAACCTAAACCTAGCCTTAACTCTAAGCCAAATCATAAACCAAACCCTAGCAGTAACCCTAACCCGAACCTGAACCCAAACCTTAACTAACTCTAAACCTAACCCGAACCCTAAACCTAACCCGAAACCAAACCCTAACCCTAATGCTAACACTAATCCAACCCAATCCTAACCCTAACCTTAGCCCTAACCCTAATTCTCACCGTAAACTGTGCACTAAAATGAAACCTAATGTTAACTGTAACCCGTACCTGAACCCTAACCATGATACTAAACCTAAACGTAACTAGAACACTAGCCTTAACACTAAGCTGCACTCTAAACTTAACCCTAAGCTGAACCCTAAACCCAGCCCTAACCCTAAGCCTAACCCTAACCCGAATCCTAACCCTAATCCTAAACATAAGCCCAACCCTAACTCTAACTCTAATACTAACCCTAACACTCAAACGAATCCTAACCCTAACCCAAACGCAACCCTAACTTGAAACGTAGCCATTACCCTAACACGAACCCTACCGCTAATCCTAACCCCTAACCCGAACCCGAAAAATAACCCTGACCCTAATATGAACAATAATTGTAAACCTAAACCTAACCCTAACACTAACGCTAACATGAACCCTAACCCTAACCATAAGCCAACTTAATCCTAACACTAAGCCAAACCTTAATGCTAACCCTAACCCTAACCCAAAACTGAACCCTAAAACTAAAACTATCCTTAAACCTAAGTTTAACCCAAACCCTAACACTAAAATTAACACGACCCTAACCCTAACTTTAATTCATGTTTGAACCCGAAACCATACCCTAACCCTAATACTAACCATAACCTCAACCTTAACCCTATCCCTAACACTAAACATAACCTAAAACCGACACTAACCCGAACCCAGATCCTAACCCTAACCCAAACCCTACGGCTAATCCTAACCCTAACCCGAACTTGAAGCTAACCCTAACCCTAATATGAACACTAACTCTAAGACTAAACATAACCCTAAGGCTAACATGAACCCTAAGCCTAACCCTAACCCAAACCCTAAACCGAACCACAAAAGTAACTCTAACCCGAAGCCTAATCCGACACTAAGCTTAAACCAAATCTTATCCCGACCCAAAACCGAAACCTAACCCTAATCCGAAGGCAAACCTCACAATAAACCTAAGCCTAAACCTCAGAGTAACCCTAATCCTAACCCTAATTCTAACATGAACATGAACCGGAAAGCTCACCCTAAACAGAACCCTAGCCCTAAACTGAACCAGAACCCAACCCTACCCCTAAAACTAACCCTAACCCTAAGGTGAACACTAACCCTAACCCTAATCCTAACTATAACCCTAACCTAACCCTAACCTTGACTCTAAACCCACCCTTAACCCTTTCCCTAAAACTAACAGAAACCCAAAGTCTAATGTGACCATAACCCTAACTCCATCAAGAACCCGAACCCTAAACCAAACACTAATCTCACCATAAACGTTAACATAACCCTAACAGTAACCCTAATCCTAACCATGACAAAAAATCAAAACATAACCCTAACCCTATCTGGAACATGAACTCGAAACCTAGCCCTAACTCTAACCCAAAACCAACTCTAACTTTACATAACTCTAAACATAGCAGGAAAATTAACACTAAACGTACCAGCAGCTCTAACCCGAACCGTAACCCTAAATATAACCCTAATCCTAGACACTAACCCTAACTCTCAACTGATCCTGAAACCGAACCCTAACCCTAACTCGAACACTAGCCCTAACACTAAAAATAACATTAACCTAACCTGAAACTTATTGCTAACCCTAACCCTAACCCGAACTCTAACCATAATTCTAACCCTAATGTTAACACTAACCCTAACCGAAACACTAATCCAAACCCAACCCTAACCCTAACTCTAACCCTAAATTGAACCCTAATGCTAACCTTAACCCTAATCTGAAACTAAAACCTAACACTAACCCTAACCATAATCAGAACTCAACATTAACCCTAAACCTAACCTAGCCCTAACTCTAAACCTAACCCTAACAAGAAACCTAATGCTAAAGCTAAGACTTTCCTGAACCTGAAACCTAATCATAACCCTAATCCTAATACTAACCCTAAACTTAAACCTAACCCGAACCCTAACCATAACAAGAACCCTAACACTAACCTGAAGCCTAACCCGACCATAGCCCTGAGCTTAAACTGAAACCGAAACCAAACAATAACCCTGACCCTAACCCGAAAACTAACACTAACTCTAACTCGAAACCTAATACTAACTATAACACAAAACTGAACCCGACCACTGACCCTAATCCTAACCCTAACAGTAACCCTAAATTCTAAACCAAACCCTACATGTAAAACAAACCCGTACCAAGCCCAAACCCTAACCATACCCAGAACCCTAACCCTAACGCTAACCCTAACCCTAACCCCAACGGTAATACTAACCCTAACAATAACCTGATCATACCCCAAAGCTAAACGGAACCATAACTCTAACCTGAAATCTAGAGAGGTCAGGGATCTCTCTCTCTCTCCATCTCTCTGGCTGTCACCGTGTCTCCCTCTCTCGGGGCCCTCAGGCGAGGAGGGGAGGCGCACCCTGCCCACCTCGCCTACCTCTCCCGTGGGCCATTCTTTGGCCTCTCCCGGAGCACTGCGGCTTGAGTTCAACCACTCAGGCCAAGGGCGCATGCACAGCAGTTGGGCCTCAGGCGTCCGCAGTGAAGGCCCTGTCCGCCAGTGAGGCTCAGACCAGGTGGGGCGCTCTCTTGTGCCGGCCAGTTGAAGGTGAAGAAGGAACACCACCCTTCTTGACTTGACTTCAGCTGTTGTCTCCCTCCCATCCGACCACTTTCACTCAGCTCGCTGGATGCTTCCCTTCTTTGGAAGTGGTGTTCTGGCCCTGGTAGCCAAAGGCGGACTGGGGTGCGAGGTCAAGGCTCTGCCTGGGCCAGCTGCTTCATGCCGGGCCTTATTTCTTCCTGGAAAGACAAAACCATGGCCTCACTCCACGCCTGCACTTGTCGACTCCTGCCAAGTGGAAGAGAGGCTCTGTGGAGTCAGAAGGAGCGAAACAGGCATATGGCAAAGCAGTGAGTGTGGCCCCAGCAGGCTGCAGGCCCAGGGAGCTGGGGCCACACTGGGAAAGCCCTTCTGGCAACAGGTCCCAGGCTCTTCTCTGGAGTCAGGAGGGCCTGGCCTTCCTAGTGCTCAGGACATGGCTCTGGGGAGAAATCCACCATGAAGGGCACCAGTGAGGCCCTCTCCTTGAGGTGGCCAGTGCCAAGCCCAGGGCAACTGGAAGGATGGCTCGGCTCACCTGCTTTGTCCCAAGTCGACCGGCTGTCTGGCCAGCCCATACTCCTCGGCCAGGCCCCTTCCAAGGGGACAAGTTCTGGAGGAAAGATCCCTGGGGCCTGCTGCCAAGTTTTCTGGGGTGTGTGCTAGACACTGTCAGAGATGGAAACGGCCTTGCTACTGGTGTGCCAGACCTGGGAATAGGCTGCATCCCACACCTGGGTCCCTGAACTGCCTGGGCCTCCCAAGGGAGGATGATGGACTTGGCAGTGGTGCGAGGGTGAAGGCTGGCAGTAAGTATTACCTTGGATGCCCTGGGAGATGGCCTCTGGGTAAGGGCTGTCCCTGGCCAGGTCTGAGGGAGGGACCCAGCTCAGGGCTCTCAGTGGCAGAGAGAGAACTCCCTTCTGCCCTTTCCGTTATATTTCTTATGGTTGGCCAAATAATTAACAGGACAGGTTAGCTGGAGAAAATAATCTCAAGCTTAATAACATGGGTAGATGGGAGAAACAAGGGAAACTGAGTCTCTCAACACAATGGCAGAGATTCCCCTCTTCAATACTATCTTCAGTTCAAGACAAAGGAGGATGTTGGGGGTGAGGTTTTCAGATTTGAGAGGGGAAGAAGACCATTCTCATGGATAGGGACATGGAAACCTTTGAAAGCTTTCCCCTGCTCTGGCATCAGGTCCCGAAGGGACAGCATGGAAGTGACAAGGAACCAACTTCTCTGTGGTGGGGCTGGCCCAGGGGCGGACATGGGGGTGGCGGGGGGAAGTGGGATGGTGTGTGAGTTGGCACTAGTGGTGGAGGCAGTGACTCATAGTTCAGAGATCTCTCTCTCGCTCTCTCTCTGTTTCTCTGTGTCTCTCTCTTTCTCCCTCAGGGACCTGAGGAGAGATGTGGACTCAACCTGCCCAACTTGTCTACCTCTCTCATGGGCCCATCTTTCTCTGGCCGCTCAGGGACTCCTGCGGGCTTGGGTTCAATGTGTCAGGCCAATGGCGCAGGCATGGCCACCGGGCCATGGGGGTCCTCATTGAACGCTTCACCAGCCTGCTGGTCTCTGACCAACTGGGGCGCTCTCTCGCACCTGCCACGTGAAGGTGAAGAAGGAACGCTGCCTTTCTTGACTTGGCTTCAGCTGTTGTCTCCCTCCTATCACCCCACACCCACTCAGCTCACCAGCCACTTCCCTTCTTTGGAAGGGGTAGTCTGGCCCTGGCTGCCAAGGTGGGCTGGGGTGCGAGGTCAAAACTCTGCCTCAGCCAGCTTCTTCGTCCTGGGCCTCATTTCTTCCTGGAATGACCAAACTAATGACCTCACCCCACCCCTGTACTTTTCAACTCCAGCCAGGTAGAGGAAAACCAATGTAGAGTCACAGGTGTGGAGACAGGCATATGACAAGGCAGTGAGTTTGGCCACAGCAGGACGGAGGCCTAAGGATCTTGGGCCACCCTTGGAGAGCCCTTCAGGCGACAGATCCCAGCCTCTTCTCTGGAGTAGTGAAGCCCTGGTCCTCCAAGAGCCCAAGGTTGGGTGAACCCTAACTTTAACCCTAACTGAACCCCGAACCCAAATCATATCCATAGTTCAAACCTTAACCCTAATTCTAAACCTAACACTAACACTAACCCGCATGCTAATACTAAGCCTAAACTGAACCCTAACCTTAACTACAACCCTAACTGAAACAAAACCTTAAATCTAAACTGAACCTGAAACCTAACCCTAACACTAAAGAAATCCCAAACCATAGCCTAAACCTAACACTGACCCGAACTACCGATAACTCCAAACTTAACCGAACTCTAATGATAACCCTAACCCTTACCAGAACCCCCACCATTAGTGTAAACAGAACAGTAACACTAACCCATGCCTGCATGCTAATTCTAAATGGTACTGAAAACCTAACCCTAACCATAACTAGAGCCTGAATGCTAACTCTAAACTGAAACAGAACCCTAACCCAAACCATAAAGCTAATCTGAACAATAAGCCTGTCCCTAATACCTAACCCGAATGCAATCCTAACTGTAAACTGAAACTGAATCCTAACCCTAACACTAACACTAACACGAATACTATGCCTTGCCCTAAACAGAACCCTAATGCTAACTCTAACCCCAACAGTAACACTAACCCTAACCCTAACCTGATCATATCACTAAACTTAAACTGAATCCAAACACTAACCTAAAATGTAGCTGAATCCTAACCCTAACCAGAACCCTGACACCAACAGTAAACCTAACCTTAATTCCAATCCTAACCCTAACACTAACCCTAACCCTAACCATAACATTAACGTGAATCATTAACCTATCCATAACCTGAGCTGTAAACCTAACCATAAGTCTAACCCTAAACCTGACCGTAATGCTAAACCTAACCTGAATCCTAGAGTTAACCCTAACAAGAAGCCTAACACTAACCCTAAACCTAACCAGATCCCGAACCCGAACCCTAACCCTAACCCTCAACTGAAAACTAACTATAACACTAAACCTGTACCTAACCCAAACCATAAGCTTAACCAGAACCCTAACACAAACCCAACCCTAGCCCTAACCCTGAACCCAAACCCAGAATCTAACACTAAACGTAACCTGAGACCGAACCCTAACCTTAACACTAACCCTATCCTTAAACCTAACCTAAACCACAACAGGAATGCTAACCCTAACCCACCTGAACACTAACAATAAAGATAACCCTAACCCAAACACTAAACGGAACCCTAACCCTAACACTAACCTGCACAATAAACCTAACCATAACCGGTAACCTAAATCTAACCCACACCCTAACGCAACCTAACCCTAAACTGCATTCGAGCACAATTACTAACCAGAACCTGAACCCTAACCCTAACATACCTCTAACCTGAACCCTGGCTTAACCCTAAATCTAACCATAAACATAAAGCAAACACTAGCTCTAACCCAACTAAACTCTACCCGAACACTAACCTTAATCTAACCAGCACACTAACCCTAAGCATAATGCTAACCCAAACCCTAACCTGAACCAAGTGATAACCTTAACCCAAAGAATGACCCCATCCTACAGTTAAATGTAACCCAAACTCTAACCCTAAGACTAATCCTAATCCTAATGCTAACCCTAACCCGAAGCCTAATCCTACCCTAACTCTAACCCTAAGCTGAATCACGAGCACGAACTGGAACCAGAACCGCAATCAGACCACTAACTCTAACCCTACACCTAACCATAACCCTAACCAAAACCGAACCCTAACTCTTGCACTAACCTTAAACTTAAGAGTAACCCTAATACTAACCCTAACCCTAGCCTGAAAACTAACACTAACCCTAACCTGAACCATAACCCTAACCCTAAACCTAGCCATAAACCTTAGCCTAACCATAACCCAAACCATAGCAGTAACCCTCACTAATTCGAACCCCAACCCTAACTCTAAAACTTCCTAAATCTCAAAAACAAAGCCTAACCCCAACAATAACCCTAACACTAATCATAAACCTAACCCTAAACCCTAAGACTAACTTTAAGCCTAAAGAAAACTGGTGCTGGCCCTAACCCTAACACTGACCAGAGCCCTAACCCTAGCTTTAACCACAACCCCAACCCTAAACCCTAACCTGAACCTTAACCCGGACCCTAACACTAACACTAACCCGAACCCTAACCTGAACCCTAACCTTAAAACTAACTGTAACCCAAACAGAGCCTAGGCGTAACCCTAACAGTAACCCTAACCCTAATCCTGTCCTGAAACCTAACACTAATCCTAACCCTAAACCTAACCCTAACCTGAACCCTAACCCTAAACCTAACCGGAACCCAACCATAACCATAAACCTAACCCTAAGAGTAACCATATCCCTAACCCTAACCCGAACCCGCAGCCAACTCTAACACTAACCCTAGGCCTAGCCCTAACACTAACTTGTACCGGAACACTAACCCTAACCTTAACCCGTACCCTAACCCTAATCCTAACCTGAAGCCTAACCCGACCCTAACCCTAACCATAAACAATCCCTAACCTGAAACCTAACCCTCACGCTAATCCAAACACTAACCCTAAAACTAAACTTAAGCTTATACCTAACCCTAACCCAAACTGTAACGCTTACCCTAACACGAAACCTAATCCAAACCCTAACCTGAAGTTGAATCATAAAACTAACCCTAACTCTTACTCTAACTCTTACTCTGACTCTAAACCTAACCTGTACCCTAACCCTAACACAAACCCTAACTGTAACCTTAACCCTAACCTTAATCCTCATCTGAAACCTAAACTTAGAGGTAAACATAAACCTAATCCGAACTCTAACCCTAACCCAAAACCAAACGTAAACCGAACTCTAGCCCTAACACTAACCTGAATACTATGGCTATCCCTAAACCTAACCAGAAACTGAAACCTAACAATGACACAAACACTAACCCAAACCCTAAGCCTAAACGTAACCCAACCAAAGCCTAAGAGTAAAGCTAACACTAACCCTAAGCCTAACCCTAACAGGAACTCTAACAGCAACCTGAACACTAACCCAAACCATAACCCTAACACGATCCCTAACCCTAACCTAAACTTGAACCCTAATGATATCCGTAACCCAACCCAATCCTAACCCTAACCCTAGCGCTAACCCGAAGCCTAACCCTAACACAAACCCTAGCACTAACCCTAATCCAAACCCAAACCCTAACCCGGTCCTACCCCTAACCCTAATAAACTCTAACCCTAACCCAAACCAACCCTAACCCTAACCCTAGCACTAAACCAAAGCTTAATCCTAACCCCAACCCTAATAGTAACCTGAAACCAAACTCTAACCCTAACCCTCACCCTAACCGTTAACTAAACCGAACCCAAATCCTAACCCTGATACGAAGCCGAACCCGACAATAACTGAAACCCTGACACAATCCAGAACCCGAATCATAACCCTAACCCTAATCTGAACACTAACCTCTCCCTAAATGTAACACTAACAATAACTGTAACCCTAATCCTAACACTAAACATAACCCGAAACGTAGCACTAACC